>NW_027638878.1:177500-410000 GCF_951394365.1 Tetrao urogallus | reverse complement strand
GAAAAACAGGGATTTCTATGAAAATAAGCGATATTTAAGGGGAAAAACAGGGATTTCTATGAAAATAAGCGATATTTAAGGGGAAAAACAGGGATTTCTATGACATCAGCGATATTTATGTGAAAAACAGGGATTTCTATGAAAATAAGCGATATTTCAAGGGAAAAACAGGGATTTCCATGAAAATAAGCGATATTTAAGGGGAAAAACAGGGATTTCTATGAAAATAAGCGATATTTCAGGGGAAAAACAGGGATTTCTATGAAAATAAGCGATATTTAAGGGGAAAAACAGGGATTTCTATGAAAATAAGCGATATTTCAGGGGAAAAACAGGGATTTCCATGAAAATAAGCGATATTTAAGGGGAAAAACAGGGATTTCTATGAAAATAAGCGATATTTCAGGGGAAAAACAGGGATTTCTATGAAAATAAGCGATATTTCAGGGGAAAAACAGGGATTTCTATGAAAATAAGCGATATTTCAAGGGAAAAACAGGGATTTCTATGAAAATAAGCGATATTTAAGGGGAAAAACAGGGATTTCTCAGAAAATAAGCGATATTTCAGGGGAAAAACAGGGATTTCTATGAAAATAAGCGATATTTAAGGGGAAAAACAGGGATATCTATGAAAATCAGCGATATTTAAGGGGAAAAACAGGGATTTCCATGAAAATGAGCGATATTTCAGGGGAAAAACAGGGATTTCTATGAAAATAAGCGATATTTAAGGGGAAAAACAGGGATTTCTATGAAAATAAGCGATATTTCAGGGGAAAAACAGGGTTTTCTATGAAAATAAGCGATATTTAAGGGGAAAAACAGGGATTTCTATGAAAATAAGCGATATTTCAGGGGAAAAACAGGGATTTCTATGAAAATAAGCGATATTTAAGGGGAAAAACAGGGATATCTATGAAAATCAGCGATATTTCAGGGGAAAAACAGGGATTTCTATGAAAATAAGCGATATTTCAGGGGAAAAACAGGGATTTCTATGAAAATAAGCGATATTTCAGGGGAAAAACAGGGATTTCTATGAAAATCAGCGATATTTAAGGGGAAAAACAGGGATTTCTAAGAAAATGAGCGATATTTCAGGGGAAAAACAGGGATTTCTATGAAAATAAGCGATATTTTAGGTGAAAAACAGGGATTTCCATGAAAATAAGCGATATTTCAGGGGAAAAACAGGGATATCGATGAAAATAAGCGATATTTAAGGGGAAAAACAGGGATTTCTATGAAAATCAGCGATATTTCAGGGGAAAAACAGGGATTTCTATGAAAATAAGCGATATTTCAGGGGAAAAACAGGGATTTCTATGAAAATAAGCGATATTCTAGGGGAAAAACAGGGATTTCTATGAAAATGAGCGATATTTAAGGGGAAAAACAGGGATTTCTATGAAAATAAGCGATATTTAAGGGGAAAAACAGGGATTTCTATGACATCAGCGATATTTAAGGGGAAAAACAGGGATTTCTATGGAAATAAGCGATATTTAAGGGGAAAAACAGGGATTTCCATGAAAATAAGCGATATTTAAGGGGAAAAACAGGGATTTCTATGAAAATAAGCGATATTTCAGGGGAAAAACAGGGATTTCTATGAAAATAAGCGATATTTCAAGGGAAAAACAGGGATTTCTATGAAAATCAGCGATATTTAAGGGGAAAAACAGGGATTTCTATGAAAATAAGCGATATTTAAGGGGAAAAACAGGGATTTCTATGAAAATAAGCGATATTTCAGGGGAAAAACAGGGATTTCTATGAAAATAAGCATATTTCAGGTGAAAAACAGGGATTTCTATGAAAATAAGCGATATTTAAGGGGAAAAAAAGGGATTTCTATGAAAATCAGCGATATTTAAGGGGAAAAACAGGGATTTCTCAGAAAATGAGCGATATTTAAGGGGAAAAACAGGGTTTTCTCAGACAATAAGCGATATTTCAGGGGAAAAACAGGGATTTCTATGAAAATAAGCGATATTTCAGGGGAAAAACAGGGATTTCCATGAAAATAAGCGATATTTCAAGGGAAAAACAGGGATATCTATGAAAATCAGCGATATTTAAGGGGATAATCAGGGATTTCTCAGAAAATAAGCGATATTTAAGGGGAAAAACAGGGATTTCCATGAAAATAAGCGATATTTCAGGGGAGAAACAGGGATTTCTATGAAAATAAGCGATATTTCAGGGGAAAAACAGGGATTTCTATGAAAATAAGCGATATTTCAGGGGAAAAACAGGGATTTCTATGAAAATAAGCGATATTTCAAGGGAAAAACAGGGATTTCTATGAAAATAAGCGATATTTAAGGGGAAAAACAGGGATTTCTCAGAAAATAAGCGATATTTCAGGGGAAAAACAGGGATTTCTGGGAAAATAAGCGATATTTAAGGGGAAAAACAGGGATATCTATGAAAATCAGCGATATTTAAGGGGAAAAACAGGGATTTCTCAGAAAATAAGCGATATTTTAGGTGAAAAACAGGGATTTCCATGAAAATAAGCGATATTTCAGGGGAAAAACAGGGATTTCTATGAAAATAAGCGATATTTTAGGTGAAAAACAGGGATTTCTATGAAAATAAGCGATATTTCACGGGAAAAACAGGGTTTTCTATGAAAATAAGCAATATTTAAGGGGAAAAACAGGGATTTCTATGAAAATAAGCGATATTTAAGGGGAAAAACAGGGATTTCTATGAAAATAAGCGATATTTAAGGGGAAAAACAGGGATATCTATGAAAATAAGCGATATTTCAGGGGAAAAACAGGGATTTCTATGAAAATAAGCGATATTTCAGGGGAAAAACAGGGATTTCTATGAAAATAAGCGATATTTCAGGGGAAAAACAGGGATTTCTATGAAAATCAGCGATATTTAAGGGGAAAAACAGGGATTTCTAAGAAAATGAGCGATATTTAAGGGGAAAAACAGGGATTTCTATGAAAATAAGCGATATTTTAGGTGAAAAACAGGGATTTCCATGAAAATAAGCGATATTTCAGGGGAAAAACAGGGATTTCTATGAAAATAAGCGATATTTAATGGGAAAAACAGGGATTTCTATGAAAATAAGCGATATTTAAGGGGAAAAACAGGGATTTCTATGAAAATGAGCGATATTTTTGGTGAAAAACAGGGATTTCTCAGAAAATGAGCGATATTTAAGGGGAAAAACAGGGATTTCTATGAAAATAAGCGATATTTAAGGGGAAAAACAGGGATTTCTATGAAAATAAGCGATATTTAAGGGGAAAAACAGGGATTTCTATGAAAATAAGCGATATTTAAGGGGAAAAACAGGGATTTCTATGAAAATAAGCGATATTTAAGGGGAAAAACAGGGATTTCTATGACATCAGCGATATTTTAGGTGAAAAACAGGGATTTCTATGAAAATAAGCGATATTTCAAGGGAAAAACAGGGATTTCTATGAAAATAAGCGATATTTAAGGGGAAAAACAGGGATATCTATGAAAATAAGCGATATTTCAGGGGAAAAACAGGGATTTCTATGAAAATAAGCGATATTTAAGGGGAAAAACAGGGATATCTATGAAAATAAGCGATATTTCAGGGGAAAAACAGGGATTTCTATGAAAATAAGCGATATTTCAGGGGAAAAACAGGGATTTCTATGAAAATAAGCGATATTTCAGGGGAAAAACAGGGATTTCTATGAAAATCAGCGATATTTAAGGGGAAAAACAGGGATTTCTAAGAAAATGAGCGATATTTCAGGGGAAAAACAGGGATTTCTATGAAAATAAGCGATATTTTAGGTGAAAAACAGGGATTTCCATGAAAATAAGCGATATTTCAGGGGAAAAACAGGGATTTCTATGAAAATAAGCGGTATTTAAGGGGAAAAACAGGGATTTCTATGAAAATAAGCGATATTTCAGGGGAAAAACAGGGATTTCCATGAAAATAAGCGATATTTCAGGGGAAAAACAGGGATATCGATGAAAATAAGCGATATTTAAGGGGAAAAACAGGGATTTCTATGAAAATCAGCGATATTTCAGGGGAAAAACAGGGATTTCTATGAAAATAAGCGATATTTAAGGGGAAAAACAGGGATTTCTATGAAAATAAGCGATATTTAAGGGGAAAAACAGGGATTTCTATGAAAATGAGCGATATTTAAGGGGAAAAACAGGGATTTCTATGAAAATAAGCGATATTTAAGGGGAAAAACAGGGATTTCTATGACATCAGCGATATTTAAGGGGAAAAACAGGGATTTCTATGAAAATAAGCGATATTTAAGGGGAAAAACAGGGATTTCCATGAAAATAAGCGATATTTCAGGGGAAAAACAGGGATTTCTATGAAAATAAGCGATATTTCAGGGGAAAAACAGGGATTTCTATGAAAATCAGCGATATTTAAGGGGAAAAACAGGGATTTCTAAGAAAATGAGCGATATTTCAGGGGAAAAACAGGGATTTCTATGAAAATAAGCGATATTTAAGGGGAAAAACAGGGATTTCTATGAAAATAAGCGATATTTCAGGGGAAAAACAGGGATTTCCATGAAAATAAGTGATATTTAAGGGGAAAAACAGGGATTTCGATGAAAATAAGCGATATTTCAGGGGAAAATCAGGGATTTCTATGAAAATAAGCGATATTTAAGGGGAAAAACAGGGATTTCTCAGAAAATGAGCGATATTTAAGGGGAAAAACAGGGTTTTCTCAGACAATAAGCGATATTTCAGGGGAAAAACAGGGATTTCTATGAAAATAAGCGATATTTCAGGGGAAAAACAGGGATATCTATGAAAATAAGCGATATTTAAGGGGAAAAAAAGGGATATCTATGAAAATCAGCGATATTTAAGGGGATAATCAGGGATTTCTCAGAAAATAAGCGATATTTAAGGGGAAAAACAGGGATTTCCATGAAAATAAGCGATATTTCAGGGGAGAAACAGGGATTTCTATGAAAATAAGCGATATTTCAGGGGAAAAACAGGGATTTCTATGAAAATAAGCGATATTTCAGGGGAAAAACAGGGATTTCTATGAAAATAAGCGATATTTCAAGGGAAAAACAGGGATTTCTATGAAAATAAGCGATATTTAAGGGGAAAAACAGGGATTTCTCAGAAAATAAGCGATATTTAAGGGGAAAAACAGGGATTTCTGGGAAAATAAGCGATATTTAAGGGGAAAAACAGGGATATCTATGAAAATCAGCGATATTTAAGGGGAAAAACAGGGATTTCTCAGAAAATAAGCGATATTTTAGGTGAAAAACAGGGATTTCCATGAAAATAAGCGATATTTCAGGGGAAAAACAGGGATTTCTATGAAAATAAGCGATATTTTAGGTGAAAAACAGGGATTTCTATGAAAATAAGCGATATTTCACGGGAAAAACAGGGTTTTCTATGAAAATAAGCAATATTTAAGGGGAAAAACAGGGATTTCTATGAAAATAAGCGATATTTAAGGGGAAAAACAGGGATTTCTATGAAAATAAGCGATATTTAAGGGGAAAAACAGGGATATCTATGAAAATAAGCGATATTTCAGGGGAAAAACAGGGATTTCTATGAAAATAAGCGATATTTCAGGGGAAAAACAGGGATTTCTATGAAAATAAGCGATATTTCAGGGGAAAAACAGGGATTTCTATGAAAATCAGCGATATTTAAGGGGAAAAACAGGGATTTCTAAGAAAATGAGCGATATTTAAGGGGAAAAACAGGGATTTCTATGAAAATCAGCGATATTTCAGGGGAAAAACAGGGATTTCTATGAAAATAAGCGATATTTAAGGGGAAAAACAGGGATTTCTATGAAAATAAGCGATATTTAAGGGGAAAAACAGGGATTTCTATGAAAATGAGCGATATTTAAGGGGAAAAACAGGGATTTCTATGAAAATAAGCGATATTTAAGGGGAAAAACAGGGATTTCTATGACATCAGCGATATTTAAGGGGAAAAACAGGGATTTCTATGAAAATAAGCGATATTTAAGGGGAAAAACAGGGATTTCCATGAAAATAAGCGATATTTCAGGGGAAAAACAGGGATTTCTATGAAAATAAGCGATATTTCAGGGGAAAAACAGGGATTTCTATGAAAATCAGCGATATTTAAGGGGAAAAACAGGGATTTCTAAGAAAATGAGCGATATTTCAGGGGAAAAACAGGGATTTCTATGAAAATAAGCGATATTTAAGGGGAAAAACAGGGATTTCTATGAAAATAAGCGATATTTCAGGGGAAAAACAGGGATTTCTATGAAAATAAGCATATTTCAGGTGAAAAACAGGGATTTCTATGAAAATAAGCGATATTTAAGGGGAAAAAAAGGGATTTCTATGAAAATCAGCGATATTTAAGGGGATAATCAGGGATTTCTCAGAAAATGAGCGATATTTAAGGGATAAAACAGGGTTTTCTCAGACAATAAGCGATATTTCAGGGGAAAAACAGGGATTTCTATGAAAATAAGCGATATTTCAGGGGAAAAACAGGGATATCTATGAAAATAAGCGATATTTAAGGGGAAAAAAAGGGATATCTATGAAAATCAGCGATATTTAAGGGGATAATCAGGGATTTCTCAGAAAATAAGCGATATTTAAGGGGAAAAACAGGGATTTCCATGAAAATAAGCGATATTTCAGGGGAGAAACAGGGATTTCTATGAAAATAAGCGATATTTCAGGGGAAAAACAGGGATTTCTATGAAAATAAGCGATATTTCAGGGGAAAAACAGGGATTTCTATGAAAATAAGCGATATTTCAAGGGAAAAACAGGGATTTCTATGAAAATAAGCGATATTTAAGGGGAAAAACAGGGATTTCTCAGAAAATAAGCGATATTTAAGGGGAAAAACAGGGATTTCTGGGAAAATAAGCGATATTTAAGGGGAAAAACAGGGATATCTATGAAAATCAGCGATATTTAAGGGGAAAAACAGGGATTTCTCAGAAAATAAGCGATATTTTAGGTGAAAAACAGGGATTTCCATGAAAATAAGCGATATTTCAGGGGAAAAACAGGGATTTCTATGAAAATAAGCGATATTTTAGGTGAAAAACAGGGATTTCTATGAAAATAAGCGATATTTCACGGGAAAAACAGGGTTTTCTATGAAAATAAGCAATATTTAAGGGGAAAAACAGGGATTTCTATGAAAATAAGCGATATTTAAGGGGAAAAACAGGGATTTCTATGAAAATAAGCGATATTTAAGGGGAAAAACAGGGATATCTATGAAAATAAGCGATATTTCAGGGGAAAAACAGGGATTTCTATGAAAATAAGCGATATTTCAGGGGAAAAACAGGGATTTCTATGAAAATAAGCGATATTTCAGGGGAAAAACAGGGATTTCTATGAAAATCAGCGATATTTAAGGGGAAAAACAGGGATTTCTAAGAAAATGAGCGATATTTCAGGGGAAAAACAGGGATTTCTATGAAAATAAGCGATATTTTAGGTGAAAAACAGGGATTTCCATGAAAATAAGCGATATTTCAGGGGAAAAACAGGGATTTCTATGAAAATAAGCGATATTTAATGGGAAAAACAGGGATTTCTATGAAAATAAGCGATATTTAAGGGGAAAAACAGGGATTTCTATGAAAATGAGCGATATTTTTGGTGAAAAACAGGGATTTCTCAGAAAATGAGCGATATTTAAGGGGAAAAACAGGGATTTCTATGAAAATAAGCGATATTTAAGGGGAAAAACAGGGATTTCTATGAAAATAAGCGATATTTAAGGGGAAAAACAGGGATTTCTATGAAAATAAGCGATATTTAAGGGGAAAAACAGGGATTTCTATGAAAATAAGCGATATTTAAGGGGAAAAACAGGGATTTCTATGACATCAGCGATATTTTAGGTGAAAAACAGGGATTTCTATGAAAATAAGCGATATTTCAAGGGAAAAACAGTTATTTCCATGAAAATAAGCGATATTTAAGGGGAAAAACAGGGATTTCTATGAAAATAAGCGATATTTCAGGGGAAAAACAGGGATTTCTATGAAAATAAGCGATATTTCAAGGGAAAAACAGGGATTTATATGAAAATCAGCGATATTTAAGGGGAAAAACAGGGATTTCTATGAAAATAAGCGATATTTCAGGGGAAAAACAGGGATTTCTATGAAAATAAGCGATATTTCAGGGGAAAAACAGGGATTTCTATGAAAATAAGCGATATTTCAGGGGAAAAACAGGGATTTCTATGAAAATAAGCATATTTCAGGTGAAAAACAGGGATTTCTATGAAAATAAGCGATATTTAAGGGGAAAAACAGGGATTTCTATGAAAATAAGGGATATTTCAGGGGAAAAACAGGGATTTCTATGAAAATGAGCGATATTTAAGGGGAAAAACAGGGATTTCTATGAAAATGAGCGATATTTCAGGGGAAAAACAGGGATTTCTATGAAAATCAGCGATATTTCAGGGGAAAAACAGGGATTTCTGGGAAAATAAGCGATATTTCAGGGGAAAAACAGGGATTTCTATGAAAATAAGCGATATTTCAAGGGAAAAACAGGGATTTCTATGAAAATAAGCGATATTTCAGGGGAAAAACAGGGATTTCTATGAAAATAAGCGATATTTCAGGGGAACAACAGGGTTTTCTATGAAAATAAGCGATATTTAAGGGGAAAAACAGGGATTTCTGTGAAAATAATCGATATTTAAGGGGAAAAAGAGGGATTTCTATGAAAATAAGCGATATTTAAGGGGAAAAACAGGGATTTCTCAGAAAATGAGCGATATTTAAGGGGAAAAACAGTGTTTTCTCAGACAATAAGCGATATTTCAGGGGAAAAACAGGGATTTCTATGAAAATAAGCGATATTTCAGGGGAAAAACAGGGATTTCTATGAAAATAAGCGATATTTAAGGGGAAAAACAGGGATTTCTAAGAAAATCAGCGATATTTCAGGGGAAAAACAGGGATTTCTACGAAAATAAGCGATATTTAAGGGGAAAAACAGGGATTTCCATGAAAATAAGCGATATTTCAGGGGAGAAACAGGGATTTCTATGAAAATAAGCGATATTTCAGGGGAAAAACAGGGATTTCCATGAAAATAAGCGATATTTAAGGGGAAAAACAGGGATTTCCATGAAAATAAGCGATATTTAAGGGGAAAAACAGGGATTTCTATGAAAATAAGCGATATTTCAGGGGAAAAACAGGGATTTCTATGAAAATAAGCGATATTTCAAGGGAAAAACAGGGATTTCTATGAAAATAAGCGATATTTCAGGGGAAAAACAGGGATTTCTATGAAAATAAGCGATATTTCAGGGGAAAAACAGGGATATCTATGAAAATCAGCGATATTTAAGGGGATAAACAGGGATTTCTCAGAAAATGAGCGATATTTCAGGGGAAAAACAGGGATTTCTCAGACAATAAGCGATATTTCAGGGGAAAAACAGGGATTTCTATGAAAATCAGTGATATTTCAGGGGAAAAACAGGGATTTCCATGAAAATAAGCGATATTTAAGGGGAAAAACAGGGATTTCTCAGAAAATCAGCGATATTTCAGGGGAGAAACAGGGATTTCTATGAAAATAAGCGATATTTTTGGTGAAAAACACGGATTTCCATGAAAATCAGCGATATTTAAGGGGAAAAACAGGGATTTCTATGAAAATAAGCGATATTTAAGGGGAAAATCAGGGATTTCTATGAAAATAAGCGATATTTAAGGGGAAAAACAGGGATTTCTATGAAAATAAGCGATATTTCAGGGGAAAAACAGGGATTTCTATGAAAATAAGCGATATTTCAAGGGAAAAACAGGGATTTCTATGAAAATAAGCGATATTTAAGGGGAAAAACAGGGATTTCTCAGAAAATAAGCGATATTTCAGGGGAAAAACAGGGATTTCTATGAAAATAAGCGATATCTCAGGGGAAAAACAGGGATATCTATGAAAATCAGCGATATTTATGGGGAAAAACAGGGATTTCTCAGATAATAAGCGATATTTAAGGGGAAAAACAGGGATTTCCATGAAAATAAGCGATATTAAAGGGGAAAAACAGGGATTTCTCAGAAAATGAGCGATATTTAAGGGGAAAAACAGGGATTTCTCAGAAAATAAGCGATATTTCAGGGGAAAAACAGGGTTTTCTATGAAAATAAGCGATATTTCAGGGGAAAAACAGGGATTTCCATGAAAATCAGCGATATTTTAGGTGAAAAACAGGGATTTCTCAGAAAATAAGCGATATTTAAGGGGAAAAACCGGGATTTCTATGAAAATAAGCAATATTTAAGGGGAAAAACAGGGATTTCTACTAAAATAAGCGATATTTAAGGGGAAAAACAGGGATTTCTATGAAAATCAGCGATATCAGGGGAAAAACAGGGATTTCTAAGAAAATCAGCGATATTTCAGGGGAAAAACAGGGATTTCTCAGAAAATAAGCGATATTTAAGGGGAAAAACAGGGATTTCTCAGAAAAGAAGCGATATTTAAGGGGAAAAACAGGGATTTCTATGAAAATAAGCGATATTTCAGGGGAAAAACAGGGATTTCTATGAAAATAAGCGATATTTCAGGGGAAAAACAGGGATTTCTATGAAAATAAGCGATATTTCAGGGGATAATCAGGGATTTCTCAGAAAATGAGCGATATTTAAGGGGAAAAACAGGGTTTTCTCAGACAATAAGCGATATTTCAGGGGAAAAACAGGGATTTCTATGAAAATAAGCGATATTTCAGGGGAGAAACAGGGATTTCTATGAAAATAAGCGATATTTAAGGGGAAAAACAGGGATTTCTAAGAAAATCAGCGATATTTAAGGGGAAAAACAGGGATTTCTATGAAAATAAGCGATGTTTTTGGTGAAAAGCAGGGATTTCCATGAAAATAAGCGATATTTCAGGGGAAAAACAGGGATTTCTATGAAAATAAGCGATATTTCAGGGGAAAATCAGGGATTTCTATGAAAATAAGCGATATTTAAGGGGAAAAACAGGGGTTTCTATGAAAATGAGCGATATTTCAGGGGAAAAACAGGGTTTTCTATGAAAATAAGCGATATTTCAGGGGAAAAACAGGGATTTCTATGAAAATCAGCGATATTTAAGGGGAAAAACAGGGATTTCTAAGAAAATCAGCGATATTTCAGGGGAAAATCAGGGATTTCTAAGAAAATCAGCGATATTTCAGGGGAAAAACAGGGATTTCTATGAAAATAAGCGATATTTCAGGGGAAAAACAGGGATTTCTCAGAAAATAAGCGATATTTAAGGGGAAAAACAGGGATTTCTATGAAAATAAGCGATATTTCAGGGGAAAAACAGGGATTTCTATGAAAATAAGCGATATATAAGGGGAAAAACAGGGATTTCTATGAAAATCAGCGATATTTCAGGGGAAAAACAGGGATTTCTATGAAAATGAGCGATATTTCAGGGGAAAAACAGGGATTTCTATGAAAATCAGCGATATTTCAGGGGAAAAACAGGGATTTCTGGGAAAATAAGCGATATTTCAGGGGAAAAACAGGGATTTCTATGAAAATAAGCGATATTTAAGGGGAAAAACAGGGATTTCTCAGAAAATAAGCGATATTTAAGGGGAAAAACAGGGATTTCTATGAAAATAAGCGATATTTCAGGGGAACAACAGGGTTTTCTATGAAAATAAGCGATATTTAAGGGGAAAAACAGGGATTTCTGTGAAAATAATCGATATTTAAGGGGAAAAAGAGGGATTTCTATGAAAATAAGCGATATTTAAGGGGAAAAACAGGGATTTCTCAGAAAATGAGCGATATTTAAGGGGAAAAACAGTGTTTTCTCAGACAATAAGCGATATTTCAGGGGAAAAACAGGGATTTCTATGAAAATAAGCGATATTTCAGGGGAAAAACAGGGATTTCTATGAAAATAAGCGATATTTAAGGGGAAAAACAGGGATTTCTAAGAAAATCAGCGATATTTCAGGGGAAAAACAGGGATTTCTATGGAAATAAGCGATATTTAAGGGGAAAAACAGGGATTTCCATGAAAATAAGCGATATTTCAGGGGAGAAACAGGGATTTCTATGAAAATAAGCGATATTTCAGGGGAAAAACAGGGATTTCCATGAAAATAAGCGATATTTAAGGGGAAAAACAGGGATTTCTATGAAAATAAGCGATATTTCAGGGGAAAAACAGGGATTTCTATGAAAATAAGCGATATTTCAGGGGAGAAACAGGGATTTCTATGAAAATAAGCGATATTTAAGGGGAAAAACAGGGATTTCTAAGAAAATCAGCGATATTTAAGGGGAAAAACAGGGATTTCTATGAAAATAAGCGATGTTTTTGGTGAAAAGCAGGGATTTCCATGAAAATAAGCGATATTTCAGGGGAAAAACAGGGATTTCTATGAAAATAAGCGATATTTCAGGGGAAAATCAGGGATTTCTATGAAAATAAGCGATATTTAAGGGGAAAAACAGGGGTTTCTATGAAAATGAGCGATATTTCAGGGGAAAAACAGGGTTTTCTATGAAAATAAGCGATATTTCAGGGGAAAAACAGGGATTTCTATGAAAATAAGCGATATTTAAGGGGAAAAACAGGGATTTCTAAGAAAATCAGCGATATTTCAGGGGAAAATCAGGGATTTCTAAGAAAATCAGCGATATTTCAGGGGAAAAACAGGGATTTCTATGAAAATAAGCGATATTTCAGGGGAAAAACAGGGATTTCTCAGAAAATAAGCGATATTTAAGGGGAAAAACAGGGATTTCTATGAAAATAAGCGATATTTCAGGGGAAAAACAGGGATTTCTATGAAAATAAGTGATATTTCAGGGGAAAAACAGGGATTTCTATGAAAATAAGCGATATTTCAGGGGAAAAACAGGGATTTCTATGAAAATAAGCGATATTTAAGGGGAAAAACAGGGTTTTCTATGAAAATCAGCGATATTTAAGGGGAAAAACAGGGATTTCTCAGAAAATAAGCGATATTTAAGGGGAAAAACAGGGATTTCTATGAAAATAAGCGATATTTCAGGGGAAAAACAGGGATTTCTAAGAAAATCAGCGATATTTCAGGGGAAAAACAGGGATTTCTATGAAAATCAGCGATATTTAAGGGGAAAAACAGGGATTTCTATGAAAATAAGCGATATTTCAGGGGAAAAACAGGGATTTCCATGAAAATAAGCGATATTTCAGGGGAAAAACAGGGATTTCTATGAAAATAAGCGATATTTCAGGGGAAAAACAGGGATTTCTATGAAAATAAGCGATATTTCAGGGGAAAAACAGGGATTTCTATGAAAATAAGCGATATTTCAAGGGAAAAACAGGGATTTCTATGAAAATAAGCGATATTTAAGGGGAAAAACAGGGATTTCTCAGAAAATAAGCGATATTTCAGGGGAAAAACAGGGATTTCTATGAAAATAAGCGATATTTAAGGGGAAAAACAGGGATATCTATGAAAATCAGCGATATTTAAGGGGAAAAACAGGGATTTCCATGAAAATAAGCGATATTTAAGGGGAAAAACAGGGATTTCTATGAAAATAAGCGATATTTTAGGTGAAAAACAGGGATTTCTATGAAAATAAGCGATATTTCAGGGGAAAAACAGGGTTTTCTATGAAAATAAGCGATATTTAAGGGGAAAAACAGGGATTTCTATGAAAATAAGCGATATTTAAGGGGAAAAACAGGGATTTCTATGAAAATAAGCGATATTTAAGGGGAAAAACAGGGATATCTATGAAAATAAGCGATATTTCAGGGGAAAAACAGGGATTTCTATGAAAATAAGCGATATTTCAGGGGAAAAACAGGGATTTCTATGAAAATAAGCGATATTTCAGGGGAAAAACAGGGATTTCTATGAAAATCAGCGATATTTAAGGGGAAAAACAGGGATTTCTATGAAAATGAGCGATATTTCAGGGGAAAAACAGGGATTTCTATGAAAATAAGCGATATTTTAGGTGAAAAACAGGTATTTCCATGAAAATCAGCGATATTTAAGGGGAAAAACAGGGATTTCTATGAAAATAAGCGGTATTTAAGGGGAAAAACAGGGATTTCTATGAAAATAAGCGATATTTCAGGGGAAAAACAGGGATTTCCATGAAAATAAGCGATATTTAAGGGGAAAAACAGGGATTTCTATGAAAATAAGCGATATTTCAGGGGAAAAACAGGGATTTCTATGAAAATAAGCGATATTTAAGGGGAAAAACAGGGATTTCTATGAAAATAAGCGATATTTCAGGGGAAAAACAGGGATTTCTATGAAAATAAGCGATATTTAAGGGGAAAAACAGGGATTTCTATGAAAATAAGCGATATTTAAGGGGAAAAACAGGGATTTCTATGACATCAGCGATATTATAGGTGAAAACCAGGGATTTCTATGAAAATAAGCGATATTTAAGGGGAAAAACAGGAATTTCCATGAAAATAAGCGATATTTAAGGGGAAAAACAGGGATTTCTATGAAAATAAGCGATATTTCAGGGGAAAAACAGGGATTTCTATGAAAATAAGCGATATTTCAGGGGAAAAACAGGGATTTATATGAAAATCAGCGATATTTAAGGGGAAAAACAGGGATTTCTATGAAAATAAGCGATATTTAAGGGGAAAAACAGGGATTTCTATGAAAATAAGCGATATTTCAGGGGAAAAACAGGGATTTCTATGAAAATAAGCATATTTCAGGTGAAAAACAGGGATTTCTATGAAAATAAGCGATATTTAAGGGGAAAAACAGGGATTTCTATGAAAATAAGCGATATTTAAGGGGATAATCAGGGATTTCTCAGAAAATGAGCGATATTTAAGGGGAAAAACAGGGTTTTCTCAGACAATAAGCGATATTTCAGGGGAAAAACAGGGATTTCTATGAAAATAAGCGATATTTCAGGGGAAAAACAGGGATATCTATGAAAATAAGCGATATTTAAGGGGAAAAAAAGGGATATCTATGAAAATAAGCGATATTTAAGGGGATAATCAGGGATTTCTATGAAAATAAGCGATATTTAAGGGGAAAAACAGGGATTTCCATGAAAATAAGCGATATTTCAGGGGAGAAACAGGGATTTCTATGAAAATAAGCGATATTTCAGGGGAAAAACAGGGATTTCTATGAAAATAAGCGATATTTCAGGGGAAAAACAGGGATTTCTATGAAAATAAGCGATATTTCAAGGGAAAAACAGGGATTTCTATGAAAATAAGCGATATTTAAGGGGAAAAACAGGGATATCTATGAAAATCAGCGATATTTAAGGGGAAAAACAGGGATTTCTCAGAAAATAAGCGATATTTTAGGTGAAAAACAGGGATTTCTAAGAAAATCAGCGATATTTCAGGGGAAAAACAGGGATTTCTATGAAAATCAGCGATATTTCAGGGGAAAAACAGGGATTTCTAAGAAAATGAGCGATATTTCAGGGGAAAAACAGGGATTTCTATGAAAATAAGCGATATTTTAG
The DNA here is from genome assembly GCF_951394365.1 of Tetrao urogallus. Classification (NCBI taxonomy): domain Eukaryota; kingdom Metazoa; phylum Chordata; class Aves; order Galliformes; family Phasianidae; genus Tetrao; species Tetrao urogallus. Next base: position 394,477 of record NW_027638878.1, on the reverse strand, counting down.
GTGAAAAACAGGGATTTCCATGAAAATAAGCGATATTTCAGGGGAAAAACAGGGATTTCTATGAAAATAAGCGATATTTAATGGGAAAAACAGGGATTTCTATGAAAATAAGCGATATTTAAGGGGAAAAACAGGGATTTCTATGAAAATGAGCGATATTTTTGGTGAAAAACAGGGATTTCTCAGAAAATGAGCGATATTTAAGGGGAAAAACAGGGATTTCTATGAAAATAAGCGATATTTAAGGGGAAAAACAGGGATTTCTATGAAAATAAGCGATATTTAAGGGGAAAAACAGGGATTTCTATGAAAATAAGCGATATTTCAGGGGAAAAACAGGGATTTCTATGAAAATAAGCGATATTTCAGGGGAAAAACAGGGATTTCTATGAAAATAAGCGATATTTAAAGGGAAAAACAGGGATTTCTAAGAAAATCAGCGATATTTCAGGGGAAAAACAGGGATTTCTATGAAAATAAGCGATATTTCAGGTGAAAAACAGGGATTTCCATGAAAATAAGCGATATTTCAGGGGAAAAACAGGGATTTCTATGAAAATAAGCGATATTTCAGGGGAAAAACAGGGATTTCTATGAAAATAAGCGATATTTCAGGGGAAAAACAGGGATTTCTATGAAAATAAGCGATATTTCAGGGGAAAAACAGGGATTTCTATGAAAATAAGCGATATTTAAGGGGAAAAACAGGGATTTCTATGAAAATAAGCGATATTTCAGGGGAAAAACAGGGATTTCTAAGAAAATCAGCGATATTTCAGGGGAAAAACAGGGATTTCTATGAAAATAAGCGATATTTCAGGTGAAAAACAGGGATTTCCATGAAAATAAGCGATATTTAAGGGGAAAAACAGGGATTTCTATGAAAATAAGCGATATTTAAGGTGAAAAACAGGGATTTCTATGAAAATAAGCGATATTTCAGGGGAAAAACAGGGATTTCTAAGAAAATCAGCGATATTTCAGGGGAAAAACAGGGATTTCTATGAAAATCAGCGATATTTCAGGTGAAAAACAGGGATTTCCATGAAAATAAGCGATATTTCAAGGGAAAAACAGGGATTTCTATGAAAACCAGCGATATTTAAGGGGAAAAACAGGGATTTCTATGAAAATCAGCGATATTTAAGGGGAAAATCAGGGATTTCTCAGAAAATAAGGGATATTTCAGGGGAAAAGCAGGGATTTCTATGAAAATAAGCGATATTTAAGGGGAAAAACAGGGATATCTATGAAAATCAGCGATATTTAAGGGGAAAATCAGGGATTACTCAGAAAATAAGCGATATTTCAGGGGAAAAACAGGGATTTCTATGAAAATAAGCGATATTTAAGGGGAAAAACAGGGATTTCCATGAAAATAAGTGATATTTCAGGGGAGAAACAGGGATTTCTATGAAAATCAGCGATATTTAAGGGGAAAATCAGGGATTTCTATGAAAATGAGCGATATTTAAGGGGAAAAACAGGGTTTTCTCAGACAATAAGCGATATTTCAGGGGAAAAACAGGGATTTCTATGAAAATAAGCGATATTTCAGGGGAAAAACAGGGATTTCTATGAAAATAAGCGATATTTCAGGGGAAAAACAGGGATTTCTAAGAAAATCAGCGATATTTCAGGGGAAAATCAGGGATTTCTCAGAAAATAAGCGATATTTCAGGGGAAAAACAGGGATTTCCATGAAAATAAGCGATATTTCAGGGGAAAAACAGGGATTTCTATGAAAATAAGCGATATTTCAGGTGAAAAACAGGGATTTCTATGAAAATAAGCGATATTTCAGGGGAAAAACAGGGATTTCTATGAAAATAAGCGATATTTCAGGGGAAAAACAGGGATTTCTATGAAAATAAGCGATATTTCAGGGGAAAACAGGGATTTCTATGAAAATAAGCGATATATAAGGGGAAAAACAGGGATTTCCATGAAAATAAGCGATATTTCAAGGGAAAAACAGGGATTTCTATGAAAATAAGCGATATTTAAGGGGAAAAACAGGGATTTCTATGAAAATAAGCGATATTTCAGGGGAAAAACAGGAATTTCTATGAAAATAAGCGATATTTCAAGGGAAAAACAGGGATTTCTATGAAAATAAGCGATATTTCAAGGGAAAAACAGGGATTTCTATGAAAATCAGCGATATTTAAGGGGAAAAACAGGGATTTCTATGAAAATCAGCGATATTTCAGGGGAAAATCAGGGATTTCTCAGAAAATAAGGGATATTTCAGGGGAAAAGCAGGGATTTCTATGAAAATAAGCGATATTTAAGGGGAAAAACAGGGATATCTATGAAAATCAGCGATATTTAAGGGTAAAATCAGGGATTACTCAGAAAATAAGCGATATTTCAGGGGAAAAACAGGGATTTCTATGAAAATAAGCGATATTTAAGGGGAAAAACAGGGATTTCTATGAAAATAAGCGATATTTCAGGGGAAAAACAGGGATTTCTATGAAAATAAGCATATTTCAGGTGAAAAACAGGGATTTCTATGAAAATAAGCGATATTTAAGGGGAAAAACAGGGATTTCTATGAAAATAAGCGATATTTCAGGGGAAAAACAGGGATTTCTATGAAAATAAGCGATATTTCAGGGGAAAAACAGGGATTTCTATGAAAATAAGCGATATTTAAAGGGAAAAACAGGGATTTCTAAGAAAATCAGCGATATTTCAGGGGAAAAACAGGGATTTCTATGAAAATAAGCGATATTTCAGGTGAAAAACAGGGATTTCCATGAAAATAAGCGATATTTCAGGGGAAAAACAGGGATTTCTATGAAAATAAGCGATATTTAAGGGGAAAAACAGGGATTTCTATGAAAATAAGCGATATTTCAGGGGAAAAACAGGGATTTCTATGAAAATAAGCGATATTTCAGGGGAAAAACAGGGATTTCTATGAAAATAAGCGATATTTAAGGGGAAAAACAGGGATTTCTATGAAAATAAGCGATATTTCAGGTGAAAAACAGGGATTTCTATGAAAATAAGCGATATTTCAGGGGAAAAACAGGGATTTCTATGAAAATAAGCGATATTTCAGGGGAAAAACAGGGATTTCTATGAAAATAAGCGATATTTCAGGGGAAAACAGGGATTTCTATGAAAATAAGCGATATATAAGGGGAAAAACAGGGATTTCCATGAAAATAAGCGATATTTCAAGGGAAAAACAGGGATTTCTATGAAAATAAGCGATATTTAAGGGGAAAAACAGGGATTTCTATGAAAATAAGCGATATTTCAGGGGAAAAACAGGAATTTCTATGAAAATAAGCGATATTTCAAGGGAAAAACAGGGATTTCTATGAAAATAAGCGATATTTCAAGGGAAAAACAGGGATTTCTATGAAAACCAGCGATATTTAAGGGGAAAAACAGGGATTTCTATGAAAATCAGCGATATTTAAGGGGAAAATCAGGGATTTCTCAGAAAATAAGGGATATTTCAGGGGAAAAGCAGGGATTTCTATGAAAATAAGCGATATTTAAGGGGAAAAACAGGGATATCTATGAAAATAAGCGATATTTAAGGGGAAAATCAGGGATTACTCAGAAAATAAGCGATATTTCAGGGGAAAAACAGGGATTTCTATGAAAATAAGCGATATTTAAGGGGAAAAACAGGGATTTCCATGAAAATAAGTGATATTTCAGGGGAGAAACAGGGATTTCTATGAAAATCAGCGATATTTAAGGGGAAAATCAGGGATTTCTATGAAAATGAGCGATATTTAAGGGGAAAAACAGGGTTTTCTCAGACAATAAGCGATATTTCAGGGGAAAAACAGGGATTTCTATGAAAATAAGCGATATTTCAGGGGAAAAACAGGGATTTCTATGAAAATAAGCGATATTTCAGGGGAAAAACAGGGATTTCTAAGAAAATCAGCGATATTGCAGGGGAAAAACAGGGATTTCTATGAAAATAAGCGATATTTCAGGGGAAAAACAGGGATTTCCATGAAAATAAGCGATATTTCAGGGGAAAAACAGGGATTTCTATGAAAATAAGCGATATTTCAGGTGAAAAACAGGGATTTCTATGAAAATAAGCGATATTTCAGGGGAAAAACAGGGATTTCTATGAAAATAAGCGATATTTCAGGGGAAAAACAGGGATTTCTATGAAAATAAGCGATATTTCAGGGGAAAACAGGGATTTCTATGAAAATAAGCGATATTTCAGGGGAAAAACAGGGATTTCCATGAAAATAAGCGATATTTCAAGGGAAAAACAGGGATTTCTATGAAAATAAGCGATATTTAAGGGGAAAAACAGGGATTTCTATGAAAATAAGCGATATTTCAGGGGAAAAACAGGAATTTCTATGAAAATAAGCGATATTTCAAGGGAAAAACAGGGATTTCTATGAAAATAAGCGATATTTCAAGGGAAAAACAGGGATTTCTATGAAAATCAGCGATATTTAAGGGGAAAAACAGGGATTTCTATGAAAATCAGCGATATTTAAGGGGAAAATCAGGGATTTCTCAGAAAATAAGGGATATTTCAGGGGAAAAGCAGGGATTTCTATGAAAATAAGCGATATTTAAGGGGAAAAACAGGGATATCTATGAAAATCAGCGATATTTAAGGGTAAAATCAGGGATTACTCAGAAAATAAGCGATATTTCAGGGGAAAAACAGGGATTTCTATGAAAATAAGCGATATTTAAGGGGAAAAACAGGGATTTCTATGAAAATAAGCGATATTTCAGGGGAAAAACAGGGATTTCTATGAAAATAAGCATATTTCAGGTGAAAAACAGGGATTTCTATGAAAATAAGCGATATTTAAGGGGAAAAACAGGGATTTCTATGAAAATAAGCGATATTTCAGGGGAAAAACAGGGATTTCTATGAAAATAAGCGATATTTCAGGGGAAAAACAGGGATTTCTAAGAAAATCAGCGATATTGCAGGGGAAAAACAGGGATTTCTATGAAAATAAGCGATATTTCAGGGGAAAAACAGGGATTTCCATGAAAATCAGCGATATTTAAGGGGAAAAACAGGGATTTCTATGAAAATAAGCGATATTTCAGGTGAAAAACAGGGATTTCTATGAAAATAAGCGATATTTCAGGGGAAAAACAGGGATTTCTATGAAAATAAGCGATATTTCAGGGGAAAAACAGGGATTTCTATGAAAATAAGCGATATTTCAGGGGAAAACAGGGATTTCTATGAAAATAAGCGATATATAAGGGGAAAAACAGGGATTTCCATGAAAATAAGCGATATTTCAAGGGAAAAACAGGGATTTCTATGAAAATAAGCGATATTTAAGGGGAAAAACAGGGATTTCTATGAAAATAAGCGATATTTCAGGGGAAAAACAGGAATTTCTATGAAAATAAGCGATATTTCAGGGGAAAAACAGGGATTTCTCAGAAAATAAGCGATATTTCAGGGGAAAAACAGGGATTTCTATGAAAATAAGCGATATTTTAGGTGAAAAACAGGGATTTCTATGAAAATCAGCGATATTTAAGGGGAAAATCAGGGATTTCTCAGAAAATAAGGGATATTTCAGGGGAAAAGCAGGGATTTCTATGAAAATAAGCGATATTTAAGGGGAAAAACAGGGATATCTATGAAAATCAGCGATATTTAAGGGTAAAATCAGGGATTACTCAGAAAATAAGCGATATTTCAGGGGAAAAACAGGGATTTCTATGAAAATAAGCGATATTTAAGGGGAAAAACAGGGATTTCTATGAAAATAAGCGATATTTCAGGGGAAAAACAGGGATTTCTATGAAAATAAGCATATTTCAGGTGAAAAACAGGGATTTCTATGAAAATAAGCGATATTTAAGGGGAAAAACAGGGATTTCTATGAAAATAAGCGATATTTCAGGGGAAAAACAGGGATTTCTATGAAAATAAGCGATATTTCAGGGGAAAAACAGGGATTTCTATGAAAATAAGCGATATTTCAGGGGAAAAACAGGGATTTCTAAGAAAATCAGCGATATTTCAGGGGAAAAACAGGGATTTCTATGAAAATAAGCGATATTTCAGGTGAAAAACAGGGATTTCCATGAAAATAAGCGATATTTCAGGGGAAAAACAGGGATTTCTATGAAAATAAGCGATATTTCAGGGGAAAAACAGGGATTTCTATGAAAATAAGCGATATTTCAGGGGAAAAACAGGGATTTCTATGAAAATAAGCGATATTTCAGGGGAAAAACAGGGATTTCTATGAAAATAAGCGATATTTAAGGGGAAAAACAGGGATTTCTATGAAAATAAGCGATATTTCAGGGGAAAAACAGGGATTTCTAAGAAAATCAGCGATATTTCAGGGGAAAAACAGGGATTTCTATGAAAATAAGCGATATTTCAGGTGAAAAACAGGGATTTCCATGAAAATAAGCGATATTTAAGGGGAAAAACAGGGATTTCTATGAAAATAAGCGATATTTAAGGTGAAAAACAGGGATTTCTATGAAAATAAGCGATATTTCAGGGGAAAAACAGGGATTTCTAAGAAAATCAGCGATATTTCAGGGGAAAAACAGGGATTTCTATGAAAATCAGCGATATTTCAGGTGAAAAACAGGGATTTCCATGAAAATAAGCGATATTTCAAGGGAAAAACAGGGATTTCTATGAAAACCAGCGATATTTAAGGGGAAAAACAGGGATTTCTATGAAAATCAGCGATATTTAAGGGGAAAATCAGGGATTTCTCAGAAAATAAGGGATATTTCAGGGGAAAAGCAGGGATTTCTATGAAAATAAGCGATATTTAAGGGGAAAAACAGGGATATCTATGAAAATCAGCGATATTTAAGGGGAAAATCAGGGATTACTCAGAAAATAAGCGATATTTCAGGGGAAAAACAGGGATTTCTATGAAAATAAGCGATATTTAAGGGGAAAAACAGGGATTTCCATGAAAATAAGTGATATTTCAGGGGAGAAACAGGGATTTCTATGAAAATCAGCGATATTTAAGGGGAAAATCAGGGATTTCTATGAAAATGAGCGATATTTAAGGGGAAAAACAGGGTTTTCTCAGACAATAAGCGATATTTCAGGGGAAAAACAGGGATTTCTATGAAAATAAGCGATATTTCAGGGGAAAAACAGGGATTTCTATGAAAATAAGCGATATTTCAGGGGAAAAACAGGGATTTCTAAGAAAATCAGCGATATTGCAGGGGAAAAACAGGGATTTCTATGAAAATAAGCGATATTTCAGGGGAAAAACAGGGATTTCCATGAAAATAAGCGATATTTCAGGGGAAAAACAGGGATTTCTATGAAAATAAGCGATATTTCAAGGGAAAAACAGGGATTTCTATGAAAATAAGCGATATTTCAAGGGAAAAACAGGGATTTCTATGAAAATCAGCGATATTTAAGGGGAAAAACAGGGATTTCTATGAAAATCAGCGATATTTAAGGGGAAAATCAGGGATTTCTCAGAAAATAAGGGATATTTCAGGGGAAAAGCAGGGATTTCTATGAAAATAAGCGATATTTAAGGGGAAAAACAGGGATATCTATGAAAATCAGCGATATTTAAGGGTAAAATCAGGGATTACTCAGAAAATAAGCGATATTTCAGGGGAAAAACAGGGATTTCTATGAAAATAAGCGATATTTAAGGGGAAAAACAGGGATTTCTATGAAAATAAGCGATATTTCAGGGGAAAAACAGGGATTTCTATGAAAATAAGCATATTTCAGGTGAAAAACAGGGATTTCTATGAAAATAAGCGATATTTAAGGGGAAAAACAGGGATTTCTATGAAAATAAGCGATATTTCAGGGGAAAAACAGGGATTTCTATGAAAATAAGCGATATTTCAGGGGAAAAACAGGGATTTCTATGAAAATAAGCGATATTTAAAGGGAAAAACAGGGATTTCTAAGAAAATCAGCGATATTTCAGGGGAAAAACAGGGATTTCTATGAAAATAAGCGATATTTCAGGTGAAAAACAGGGATTTCCATGAAAATAAGCGATATTTCAGGGGAAAAACAGGGATTTCTATGAAAATAAGCGATATTTCAGGGGAAAAACAGGGATTTCTATGAAAATAAGCGATATTTCAGGGGAAAAACAGGGATTTCTATGAAAATAAGCGATATTTCAGGGGAAAAACAGGGATTTCTATGAAAATAAGCGATATTTAAGGGGAAAAACAGGGATTTCTATGAAAATAAGCGATATTTCAGGGGAAAAACAGGGATTTCTAAGAAAATCAGCGATATTTCAGGGGAAAAACAGGGATTTCTATGAAAATAAGCGATATTTCAGGTGAAAAACAGGGATTTCCATGAAAATAAGCGATATTTAAGGGGAAAAACAGGGATTTCTATGAAAATAAGCGATATTTAAGGTGAAAAACAGGGATTTCTATGAAAATAAGCGATATTTCAGGGGAAAAACAGGGATTTCTAAGAAAATCAGCGATATTTCAGGGGAAAAACAGGGATTTCTATGAAAATCAGCGATATTTCAGGTGAAAAACAGGGATTTCCATGAAAATAAGCGATATTTCAAGGGAAAAACAGGGATTTCTATGAAAACCAGCGATATTTAAGGGGAAAAACAGGGATTTCTATGAAAATCAGCGATATTTAAGGGGAAAATCAGGGATTTCTCAGAAAATAAGGGATATTTCAGGGGAAAAGCAGGGATTTCTATGAAAATAAGCGATATTTAAGGGGAAAAACAGGGATATCTATGAAAATCAGCGATATTTAAGGGGAAAATCAGGGATTACTCAGAAAATAAGCGATATTTCAGGGGAAAAACAGGGATTTCTATGAAAATAAGCGATATTTAAGGGGAAAAACAGGGATTTCCATGAAAATAAGTGATATTTCAGGGGAGAAACAGGGATTTCTATGAAAATCAGCGATATTTAAGGGGAAAATCAGGGATTTCTATGAAAATGAGCGATATTTAAGGGGAAAAACAGGGTTTTCTCAGACAATAAGCGATATTTCAGGGGAAAAACAGGGATTTCTATGAAAATAAGCGATATTTCAGGGGAAAAACAGGGATTTCTATGAAAATAAGCGATATTTCAGGGGAAAAACAGGGATTTCTAAGAAAATCAGCGATATTGCAGGGGAAAAACAGGGATTTCTATGAAAATAAGCGATATTTCAGGTGAAAAACAGGGATTTCCATGAAAATAAGCGATATTTCAGGGGAAAAACAGGGATTTCTATGAAAATAAGCGATATTTCAGGGGAAAAACAGGGATTTCTATGAAAATAAGCGATATTTCAGGGGAAAAACAGGGATTTCTATGAAAATAAGCGATATTTAAGGGGAAAAACAGGGATTTCTATGAAAATAAGCGATATTTCAGGGGAAAAACAGGGATTTCTATGAAAATAAGCGATATTTCAGGTGAAAAACAGGGATTTCCATGAAAATAAGCGATATTTCAGGGGAAAAACAGGGATTTCTATGAAAATAAGCGATATTTCAGGGGAAAAACAGGGATTTCTATGAAAATAAGCGATATTTCAGGGGAAAAACAGGGATTTCTATGAAAATAAGCGATATTTCAGGGGAAAAACAGGGATTTCTATGAAAATAAGCGATATTTAAGGGGAAAAACAGGGATTTCTATGAAAATAAGCGATATTTCAGGGGAAAAACAGGGATTTCTAAGAAAATCAGCGATATTTCAGGGGAAAAACAGGGATTTCTATGAAAATAAGCGATATTTCAGGTGAAAAACAGGGATTTCCATGAAAATAAGCGATATTTATGGGGAAAAACAGGGATTTCTATGAAAATAAGCGATATTTCAGGGGAAAAACAGGGATTTCTATGAAAATAAGCGATATTTCAGGGGAAAAACAGGGATTTCTAAGAAAATCAGCGATATTTCAGGGGAAAAACAGGGATTTCTATGAAAATCAGCGATATTTCAGGTGAAAAACAGGGATTTCCATGAAAATAAGCGATATTTCAAGGGAAAAACAGGGATTTCTATGAAAACCAGCGATATTTAAGGGGAAAAACAGGGATTTCTATGAAAATCAGCGATATTTAAGGGGAAAATCAGGGATTTCTCAGAAAATAAGGGATATTTCAGGGGAAAAGCAGGGATTTCTATGAAAATAAGCGATATTTAAGGGGAAAAACAGGGATATCTATGAAAATCAGCGATATTTAAGGGGAAAATCAGGGATTACTCAGAAAATAAGCGATATTTCAGGGGAAAAACAGGGATTTCTATGAAAATAAGCGATATTTAAGGGGAAAAACAGGGATTTCCATGAAAATAAGTGATATTTCAGGGGAGAAACAGGGATTTCTATGAAAATCAGCGATATTTAAGGGGAAAATCAGGGATTTCTATGAAAATGAGCGATATTTAAGGGGAAAAACAGGGTTTTCTCAGACAATAAGCGATATTTCAGGGGAAAAACAGGGATTTCTATGAAAATAAGCGATATTTTAGGGGAAAAACAGGGATTTCTATGAAAATAAGCGATATTTCAGGGGAAAAACAGGGATTTCTAAGAAAATCAGCGATATTGCAGGGGAAAAACAGGGATTTCTATGAAAATAAGCGATATTTCAGGTGAAAAACAGGGATTTCCATGAAAATAAGCGATATTTCAGGGGAAAAACAGGGATTTCTATGAAAATAAGCGATATTTCAGGGGAAAAACAGGGATTTCTATGAAAATAAGCGATATTTCAGGGGAAAAACAGGGATTTCTATGAAAATAAGCGATATTTAAGGGGAAAAACAGGGATTTCTATGAAAATAAGCGATATTTCAGGGGAAAAACAGGGATTTCTATGAAAATAAGCGATATTTAAGGGGAAAAACAGGGATTTCTAAGAAAATCAGCGATATTTCAGGGGAAAAACAGGGATTTCTATGAAAATAAGCGATATTTCAGGTGAAAAACAGGGATTTCCATGAAAATAAGCGATATTTCAAGGGAAAAACAGGGATTTCTATGAAAATCAGCGATATTTAAGGGGAAAAACAGGGATTTCTATGAAAATCAGCGATATTTAAGGGGAAAATCAGGGATTTCTATGAAAATAAGCGATATTTCAGGGGAAAAGCAGGGATTTCTATGAAAATAAGCGATATTTAAGGGGAAAAACAGGGATATCTATGAAAATCAGCGATATTTAAGGGGAAAATCAGGGATTACTCAGAAAATAAGCGATATTTAAGGGGAAAAACAGGGATTTCTATGAAAATCAGCGATATTTAAAGGGAAAAACAGGGATTTCCATGAAAATAAGCGATATTTCAGGGGAGAAACAGGGATTTCTATGAAAATCAGCGATATTTAAGGGAAAAATCAGGGATTTCTATGAAAATAAGCGATATTTAAGGGGAAAAACAGGGTTTTCTCAGACAATAAGCGATATTTCAGGGGAAAAACAGGGATTTCTATGAAAATAAGCGATATTTCAGGGGAAAAACAGGGATTTCTATGAAAATCAGCGATATTTAAGGGGAAAAACAGGGATTTCTAAGAAAATGAGCGATATTTCAGGGGAAAAACAGGGATTTCTATGAAAATAAGCGATATTTCAGGTGAAAAACAGGGATTTCCATGAAAATAAGCGATATTTCAGGGGAAAAACAGGGATTTCTATGAAAATAAGCGATATTTCAGGGGAGAAACAGGGATTTCTATGAAAATCAGCGATATTTAAGGGGAAAAACAGGGATTTCTATGAAAATAAGCGATATTTCAGAGGAAAAACAGGGATTTCTATGAAAATAAGCGATATTTCAGGGCAAAAACAGGGATTTCTATGAAAATAAGCGATATTTCAGGGGAAAATCAGGGATTTCTAAGAAAATCAGCGATATTTCAGGGGAAAAACAGGGATTTCTATGAAAATAAGCGATATTTCAGGTGAAAAACAGGGATTTCCATGAAAATAAGCGATATTTAAGGGGAAAAACAGGGATTTCTATGAAAATAAGCGATATTTAAGGGGAAAAACAGGGATTTCTATGAAAATAAGCGATATTTAAGGGGAAAAACAGGGATTTCTATGAAAATAAGCGATATTTCAGGGGAAAAACAGGGATTTCTATGAAAATAAGCGATATTTCAGGGGAAAAACAGGGATTTCTATGAAAATAAGCGATATTTAAGGGGAAAAACAGGGATTTCTATGAAAATAAGCGATATTTAAGGGGAAAAACAGGGATTTCTATGAAAATAAGCGATATTTCAGGGGAAAAACAGGGATTTCTATGAAAATAAGCGATATTTAAGGGGAAAAACAGGGATTTCCATGAAAATAAGCGATATTTAAGGGGAAAAACAGGGATTTCTATGAAAATCAGCGATATTTAAGGGGAAAAACAGGGATTTCCATGAAAATAAGCGATATTTCAAGGGAAAAACAGGGATTTCTATGAAAATCAGCGATATTTAAGGGGAAAAACAGGGATTTCTATGAAAATAAGCGATATTTCAGGGGAAAAACAGGGATTTCTATGAAAATAAGCGATATTTCAGGGGAAAAACAGGGATTTCTATGAAAATAAGCATATTTCAGGGGAAAAACAGGGATTTCTATGAAAATAAGCGATATTTAAGGGGAAAAAAAGGGATTTCTATGAAAATCAGCGATATTTAAGGGGATAATCAGGGATTTCTCAGAAAATGAGCGATATTTAAGGGGAAAAACAGGGTTTTCTCAGACAATAAGCGATATTTCAGGGGAAAAACAGGGATTTCTATGAAAATAAGCGATATTTCAGGGGAAAAACAGGGATTTCTATGAAAATAAGCGATATTTCAGGGGAAAAACAGGGATTTCCATGAAAATAAGCGATATTTCAGGGGAAAAACAGGGATTTCTATGAAAATAAGCGATATTTCAGGGGAAAAACAGGGATTTCCATGAAAATAAGCGATATTTCAGGGGAAAAACAGGGATTTCTATGAAAATAAGCGATATTTCAGGGGAAAAACAGGGATTTCTATGAAAATAAGCGATATTTCAGGGGAAAAACAGGGATTTCTATGAAAATAATCGATATTTAAGGGGAAAAACAGGGTTTTCTATGAAAATAAGCGATATTTCAGGGGAAAAACAGGGATTTCTATGAAAATAAGCGATATTTAAGGGGAAAAACAGGGATTTCTATGAAAATAAGCGATATTTCAGGGGAAAAACAGGGATTTCTCAGAAAATAAGCAATATTTCAGGGGAAAAACAGGGATTTCTATGAAAATAAGCGATATTTAAGGGGAAAAACAGGGATTTCTATGAAAATCAGCGATATTTCAGGGGAAAAACAGGGATTTCTATGAAAATCAGCGATATTTCAGGGGAAAAACAGGGATTTCTCAGAAAATCAGCGATATTTAAGGGGAAAAACAGGGATTTCTATGAAAATAAGCGATATTTTAGGTGAAAAACAGGGATTTCCATGAAAATAAGCGATATTTCAGGGGAAAAACAGGGATTTCTCAGAAAATAAGCGGTATTTAAGGGGAAAAACAGGGATTTCTCAGAAAATAAGCGATATTTCAGGGGAAAAACAGGGATTTCCATGAAAATAAGCGATATTTCAGGGGAAAAACAGGGATTTCCATTAAAATAAGCGACATTTCAGGGGAGAAACAGGGATTTCTATGAAAATAAGCGATATTTCAGGGGAAAAACAGGGATTTCTATGAAAATAAGCGATATTTCAGGGGAAAAACAGGGATTTCTATGAAAATAAGCGATATTTAAGGGGAAAAACAGGGATTTCTATGAAAATAAGCGATATTTAAGGGGAAAAACAGGGATTTCTATGAAAATAAGCGATATTTCAGGGGAAAAACAGGGATTTCTATGAAAATAAGCGATATTTCAAGGGAAAAACAGGGATTTCTATGAAAATAAGCGATATTTAAGGGGAAAAACAGGGATTTCTATGAAAATAAGCGATATTTCAGGGGAAAAACAGGGATTTCTATGAAAATAAGCGATATTTCAGGGCAAAAACAGGGATTTCTATGAAAATAAGCGATATTTAAGGGGAAAAACAGGGATTTCCATGAAAATAAGCGATATTTCAGGGGAAAAACAGGGATTTCTCAGAAAATAAGCGATATTTAAGGGGAAAAACAGGGATTTCTAAGAAAATAAGCGATATTTAAGGTGAAAAACAGGGATTTCCATGAAAATAAGCGATATTTAAGGGGAAAAACAGGGATTTCTATGAAAATGAGCGATATTTCAGGGGAGAAACAGGGATTTCTATGAAAATAAGCGATATTTCAGGGGAAAAACAGGGATTTCTATGAAAATAAGCGATATTTCAGGGGAAAAACAGGGATTTCTAAGAAAATCAGCGATATTTCAGGGGAAAAACAGGGATTTCTATGAAAATAAGCGATATTTCAGGTGAAAAACAGGGATTTCCATGAAAATAAGCGATATTTCAGGGGAAAAACAGGGATTTCTATGAAAATAAGCGATATTTCAGGGGAAAAACAGGGATTTCTATGAAAATAAGCGATATTTCAGGGGAAAAACAGGGATTTCTATGAAAATAAGCGATATTTAAGGGGAAAAACAGGGATTTCTATGAAAATAAGCGATATTTAAGGGGAAAAACAGGGATTTCTATGAAAATAAGCGATATTTCAGGGGAAAAACAGGGATTTCTAAGAAAATCAGCGATATTTCAGGGGAAAAACAGGGATTTCCATGAAAATAAGCGATATTTAAGGGGAAAAACAGGGATTTCTATGAAAATAAGCGATATTTAAGGGGAAAAACAGGGATTTCTATGAAAATAAGCGATATTTCAGGGGAAAAACAGGGATTTCTAAGAAAATCAGCGATATTTCAGGGGAAAAACAGGGATTTCTATGAAAATAAGCGATATTTCAGGTGAAAAACAGGGATTTCCATGAAAATAAGCGATATTTCAAGGGAAAAACAGGGATTTCTATGAAAATCAGCGATATTTAAGGGGAAAAACAGGGATTTCTATGAAAATCAGCGATATTTAAGGGGAAAAACAGGGATTTCTCAGAAAATAAGGGATATTTCAGGGGAAAAGCAGGGATTTCTATGAAAATAAGCGATATTTAAGGGGAAAAACAGGGATATCTATGAAAATCAGCGATATTTAAGGGGAAAAACAGGGATTTCTATGAAAATAAGCGATATTTAAGGGGAAAAACAGGGATTTCTATGAAAATAAGCGATATTTAAGGGGAAAAACAGGGATTTCCATGAAAATAAGCGATATTTCAGGGGAGAAACAGGGATTTCTATGAAAATCAGCGATATTTAAGGGGAAAATCAGGGATTTCTATGAAAATGAGCCATATTTAAGGGGAAAAACAGGGTTTTCTCAGACAATAAGCGATATTTCAGGGGAAAAACAGGGATTTCTATGAAAATAAGCGATATTTCAGGGGAAAAACAGGGATTTCTATGAAAATAAGCGATATTTCAGGGGAAAAACAGGGATTTCTAAGAAAATCAGCGATATTTCAGGGGAAAAACAGGGATTTCTATGAAAATAAGCGATATTTCAGGTGAAAAACAGGGATTTCTATGAAAATCAGCAATATTTAAGGGGAAAAACAGGGATTTCTATGAAAATAAGCGATATTTCAGGGGAAAAACAGGGATTTCTATGAAAATAAGCGATATTTCAGGGGAAAAACAGGGATTTCTATGAAAATAAGCGATATTTAAGGGGAAAAACAGGGATTTCTATGAAAATAAGCGATATTTAAGGGGAAAAACAGGGATTTCTATGAAAATAAGCGATATTTCAGGGGAAAAACAGGGATTTCTAAGAAAATCAGCGATATTTCAGGGGAAAAACAGGGATTTCTATGAAAATAAGCGATATTTCAGGTGAAAAACAGGGATTTCCATGAAAATAAGCGATATTTCAAGGGAAAAACAGGGATTTCTATGAAAATAAGCGATATTTAAGGGGAAAATCAGGGATTACTATGAAAATAAGCGATATTTAAGGGGAAAAACAGGGATTTCTATGAAAATCAGCGATATTTAAGGGGAAAATCAGGGATTTCTCAGAAAATAAGGGATATTTCAGGGGAAAAGCAGGGATTTCTATGAAAATAAGCGATATTTAAGGGGAAAAACAGGGATATCTATGAAAATAAGCGATATTTAAGGGGAAAATCAGGGATTACTATGAAAATAAGCGATATTTAAGGGGTAAAACAGGGATTTCTATGAAAATAAGCGATATTTAAGGGGAAAAACAGGGATTTCCATGAAAATAAGCGATATTTCAGGGGAGAAACAGGGATTTCTATGAAAATAAGCGATATTTAAGGGGAAAATCAGGGATTTCTATGAAAATGAGCGATATTTAAGGGGAAAAACAGGGTTTTCTCAGACAATAAGCGATATTTCAGGGGAAAAACAGGGATTTCTATGAAAATAAGCGATATTTCAGGGGAAAAACAGGGATTTCTATGAAAATCAGCGATATTTAAGGGGAAAAACAGGGATTTCTAAGAAAATCAGCGATATTTCAGGGGAAAAACAGGGATTTCTATGAAAATAAGCGATATTTCAGGTGAAAAACAGGGATTTCCATGAAAATAAGCGATATTTCAGGGGAAAAACAGGGATTTCTATGAAAATAAGCGATATTTAAGGGGAAAAACAGGGATTTCTATGAAAATAAGCGATATTTCAGGGGAAAAACAGGGATTTCTATGAAAATAAGCGATATTTAAGGGGAAAAACAGGGATTTCTAAGAAAATCAGCGATATTTAAGGGGAAAAACAGGGATTTCTATGATAATAAGCGATATTTCAGGGGAAAATCAGGGATTTCTAAGAAAATAAGCGATATTTCAGGGGAAAAACAGGGATATCTATGAAAATAAGCGATATTTCAGGTGAAAAACAGGGATTTCCATGAAAATAAGCGATATTTAAGGGGAAAAACAGGGATTTCTATGAAAATAAGCGATATTTCAGGGGAAAAACAGGGATTTCTATGAAAATAAGCGATATTTCAGGGGAAAAACAGGGATTTCTATGAAAATAAGCGATATTTAAGGGGAAAAACAGGGATTTCTATGAAAATAAGCGATATTTCAGGGGAAAAACAGGGATTTCTATGAAAATAAGCGATATTTAAGGGGAAAAACAGGGATTTCTATGAAAATAAGCGATATTTAAGGGGAAAAACAGGGATTTCTATGAAAATAAGCGATATTTCAGGGGAAAAACAGGGATTTCTATGAAAATAAGCGATATTTAAGGGGAAAAACAGGGATTTCCATGAAAATAAGCGATATTTAAGGGGAAAAACAGGGATTTCTATGAAAATAAGCGATATTTAAGGGGAAAAACAGGGATTTCTATGAAAATAAGCGATATTTCAGGGGAAAAACAGGGATTTCTATGAAAATCAGCGATATTTCAGGGGAAAAACAGGGATTTCTCAGAAAATAAGCGATATTTCAGGGGAAAAACAGGGATTTCTATGAAAATAAGCGATATTTCAGGGGAAAAACAGGGTTTTCTATGAAAATAAGCATATTTCAGGGGAAAAACAGGGATTTCTATGAAAATAAGCGATATTTAAGGGGAAAAAAAGGGATTTCTATGAAAATCAGCGATATTTAAGGGGATAATCAGGGATTTCTCAGAAAATGAGCGATATTTAAGGGGAAAAACAGGGTTTTCTCAGACAATAAGCGATATTTCAGGGGAAAAACAGGGATTTCTATGAAAATAAGCGATATTTCAGGGGAAAAACAGGGATTTCTATGAAAATAAGCGATATTTCAGGGGAAAAACAGGGATTTCTAAGAAAATCAGCGATATTTTAGGGGAAAAACAGGGATTTCTATGAAAATAAGCGATATTTCAGGGGAAAAACAGGGATTTCCATGAAAATAAGCGATATTTAAGGGGAAAATCAGGGATTTCTCAGAAAATAAGGGATATTTCAGGGGAAAAGCAGGGATTTCTATGAAAATAAGCGATATTTAAGGGGAAAAACAGGGATATCTATGAAAATAAGCGATATTTAAGGGGAAAATCAGGGATTACTATGAAAATAAGCGATATTTAAGGGGAAAAACAGGGATTTCTATGAAAATAAGCGATATTTAAGGGGAAAAACAGGGATTTCCATGAAAATAAGCGATATTTCAGGGGAGAAACAGGGATTTCTATGAAAATCAGCGATATTTAAGGGGAAAATCAGGGATTTCTATGAAAATGAGCGATATTTAAGGGGAAAAACAGGGTTTTCTCAGACAATAAGCGATATTTCAGGGGAAAAACAGGGATTTCTATGAAAATAAGCGATATTTCAGGGGAAAAACAGGGATTTCTATGAAAATCAGCGATATTTAAGGGGAAAAACAGGGATTTCTAAGAAAATCAGCGATATTTCAGGGGAAAAACAGGGATTTCTATGAAAATAAGCGATATTTCAGGTGAAAAACAGGGATTTCCATGAAAATAAGCGATATTTCAGGGGAAAAACAGGGATTTCTATGAAAATAAGCGATATTTCAGGGGAAAAACAGGGATTTCTATGAAAATAAGCGATATTTCAGGGGAAAAACAGGGATTTCTATGAAAATCAGCGATATTTAAGGGGAAAAACAGGGATTTCTAAGAAAATCAGCGATATTTAAGGGGAAAAACAGGGATTTCTATGAAAATAAGCGATATTTCAGGGGAAAATCAGGGATTTCTAAGAAAATAAGCGATATTTCAGGGGAAAAACAGGGATATCTATGAAAATAAGCGATATTTCAGGTGAAAAACAGGGATTTCCATGAAAATAAGCGATATTTAAGGGGAAAAACAGGGATTTCTATGAAAATAAGCGATATTTCAGGGGAAAAACAGGGATTTCTATGAAAATAAGCGATATTTCAGGGGAAAAACAGGGATTTCTATGAAAATAAGCGATATTTCAGGGGAAAAACAGGGATTTCTATGAAAATAAGCGATATTTCAGGGGAAAAACAGGGATTTCTATGAAAATAAGCGATATTTAAGGGGAAAAACAGGGATTTCTATGAAAATAAGCGATATTTAAGGGGAAAAACAGGGATTTCTATGAAAATAAGCGATATTTCAGGGGAAAAACAGGGATTTCTATGAAAATAAGCGATATTTAAGGGGAAAAACAGGGATTTCCATGAAAATAAGCGATATTTAAGGGGAAAAACAGGGATTTCTATGAAAATAAGCGATATTTAAGGGGAAAAACAGGGATTTCTATGAAAATAAGCGATATTTCAGGGGAAAAACAGGGATTTCTATGAAAATCAGCAATATTTCAGGGGAAAAACAGGGATTTCTCAGAAAATAAGCGATATTTCAGGGGAAAAACAGGGATTTCTATGAAAATAAGCGATATTTCAGGGGAAAAACAGGGTTTTCTATGAAAATAAGCATATTTCAGGGGAAAAACAGGGATTTCTATGAAAATAAGCGATATTTAAGGGGAAAAAAAGGGATTTCTATGAAAATCAGCGATATTTAAGGGGATAATCAGGGATTTCTCAGAAAATGAGCGATATTTAAGGGGAAAAACAGGGTTTTCTCAGACAATAAGCGATATTTCAGGGGAAAAACAGGGATTTCTATGAAAATAAGCGATATTTCAGGGGAAAAACAGGGATTTCTATGAAAATAAGCGATATTTCAGGGGAAAAACAGGGATTTCTAAGAAAATCAGCGATATTTTAGGGGAAAAACAGGGATTTCTATGAAAATAAGCGATATTTCAGGGGAAAAACAGGGATTTCCATGAAAATAAGCGATATTTAAGGGGAAAATCAGGGATTTCTATGAAAATGAGCGATATTTAAGGGGAAAAACAGGGTTTTCTCAGACAATAAGCGATATTTCAGGGGAAAAACAGGGATTTCTATGAAAATAAGCGATATTTCAGGGGAAAAACAGGGATTTCTATGAAAATCAGCGATATTTAAGGGGAAAAACAGGGATTTCTAAGAAAATCAGCGATATTTCAGGGGAAAAACAGGGATTTCTATGAAAATAAGCGATATTTCAGGTGAAAAACAGGGATTTCCATGAAAATAAGCGATATTTCAGGGGAAAAACAGGGATTTCTATGAAAATAAGCGATATTTCAGGGGAAAAACAGGGATTTCTATGAAAATAAGCGATATTTCAGGGGAAAAACAGGGATTTCTATGAAAATAAGCGATATTTAAGGGGAAAAACAGGGATTTCTAAGAAAATCAGCGATATTTAAGGGGAAAAACAGGGATTTCTATGAAAATAAGCGATATTTCAGGGGAAAATCAGGGATTTCTAAGAAAATAAGCGATATTTCAGGGGAAAAACAGGGATATCTATGAAAATAAGCGATATTTCAGGTGAAAAACAGGGATTTCCATGAAAATAAGCGATATTTAAGGGGAAAAACAGGGATTTCTATGAAAATAAGCGATATTTCAGGGGAAAAACAGGGATTTCTCAGAAAATAAGCGATATTTCAGGGGAAAAACAGGGATTTCTATGAAAATAAGCGATATTTCAGGGGAAAAACAGGGATTTCTATGAAAATAAGCGATATTTCAGGGGAAAAACAGGGATTTCTATGAAAATAAGCGATATTTAAGGGGAAAAACAGGGATTTCTATGAAAATAAGCGATATTTAAGGGGAAAAACAGGGATTTCTATGAAAATAAGCGATATTTCAGGGGAAAAACAGGGATTTCTATGAAAATAAGCGATATTTAAGGGGAAAAACAGGGATTTCCATGAAAATAAGCGATATTTAAGGGGAAAAACAGGGATTTCTATGAAAATAAGCGATATTTAAGGGGAAAAACAGGGATTTCTATGAAAATAAGCGATATTTCAGGGGAAAAACAGGGATTTCTATGAAAATCAGCGATATTTCAGGGGAAAAACAGGGATTTCTCAGAAAATAAGCGATATTTCAGGGGAAAAACAGGGATTTCTATGAAAATAAGCGATATTTCAGGGGAAAAACAGGGTTTTCTATGAAAATAAGCATATTTCAGGGGAAAAACAGGGATTTCTATGAAAATAAGCGATATTTAAGGGGAAAAAAAGGGATTTCTATGAAAATCAGCGATATTTAAGGGGATAATCAGGGATTTCTCAGAAAATGAGCGATATTTAAGGGGAAAAACAGGGTTTTCTCAGACAATAAGCGATATTTCAGGGGAAAAACAGGGATTTCTATGAAAATAAGCGATATTTCAGGGGAAAAACAGGGATTTCTATGAAAATAAGCGATATTTCAGGGGAAAAACAGGGATTTCTAAGAAAATCAGCGATATTTTAGGGGAAAAACAGGGATTTCTATGAAAATAAGCGATATTTCAGGGGAAAAACAGGGATTTCCATGAAAATAAGCGATATTTCAGGGGAAAAACAGGGATTTCTATGAAAATAAGCGATATTTCAGGGGAAAAACAGGGATTTCTATGAAAATAAGCGATATTTCAGGGGAAAAACAGGGATTTCTATGAAAATAAGCGATATTTAAGGGGAAAAACAGGGTTTTCTATGAAAATAAGCGATATTTCAGGGGAAAAACAGGGATTTCTATGAAAATAAGCGATATTTAAGGGGAAAATCAGGGATTTCTATGAAAATGAGCGATATTTCAGGGGAAAAACAGGGATTTCTCAGAAAATAAGCAATATTTCAGGGGAAAAACAGGGATTTCTATGAAAATAAGCGATATTTAAGGGGAAAAACAGGGATTTCTATGAAAATAAGCGATATTTCAGGGGAAAAACAGGGATTTCTATGAAAATCAGCGATATTTCAGGGGAAAAACAGGGATTTCTCAGAAAATCAGCGATATTTAAGGGGAAAAACAGGGATTTCTATGAAAATAAGCGATATTTTAGGTGAAAAACAGGGATTTCCATGAAAATAAGCGATATTTCAGGGGAAAAACAGGGATTTCTATGAAAATAAGCGATATTTAAGGGGAAAAACAGGGATTTCTATGAAAATAAGCGATATTTCAGGGGAAAAACAGGGATTTCCATGAAAATAAGCGATATTTCAGGGGAAAAACAGGGATTTCTATGAAAATAAGCGATATTTAAGGGGAAAAACAGGGATATCTATGAAAATAAGCGATATTTCAGGGGAAAAACAGGGATTTCTATGAAAATAAGCGATATTTCAGGGGAAAAACAGGGATTTCTATGAAAATAAGCGATATTTCAGGGCAAAAACAGGGATTTCTATGAAAATAAGCGATATTTCAGGGGAAAAACAGGGATTTCCATGAAAATAAGCGATATTTCAGGGGAAAAACAGGGATTTCTATGAAAATAAGCGATATTTAAGGGGAAAAACAGGGATTTCTCTGAAAATCAGCGATATTTAAGGTGAAAAACAGGGATTTCCATGAAAATAAGCGATATTTAAGGGGAAAAACAGGGATTTCTATGAAAATGAGCGATATTTCAGGGGAGAAACAGGGATTTCTATGAAAATAAGCGATATTTAAGGGGAAAAACAGGGATTTCTAAGAAAATAAGCGATATTTAAGGGGAAAAACAGGGATTTCCATGAAAATAAGCGATATTTCAGGGGAGAAACAGGGATTTCTATGAAAATAAGCGATATTTAAGGGGAAAAACAGGGATTTCTATGAAAATAAGCGATATTTCAGGGGAAAAACAGGGATTTCTCAGAAAATAAGCGATATTTCAGGGGAAAAACAGGGATTTCTATGAAAATAAGCGATATTTCAGGGGAAAAACAGGGATATCTATGAAAATCAGCGATATTTAAGGGGAAAATCAGGGATTTCTCAGAAAATAAGCGATATTTAAGGGGAAAAACAGGGATTTCTATGAAAATAAGCGATATTTAAGGGGAAAAACAGGGATTTCCATGAAAATCAGCGATATTTCAGGGGAGAAACAGGGATTTCTATGAAAATAAGCGATATTTCAGGGGAAAAACAGGGATTTCTATGAAAATAAGCGATATTTCAGGGGAAAAACAGGGATTTCTAAGAAAATGAGCGATATTTCAGGGGAAAAACAGGGATTTCTATGAAAATAAGCGATATTTCAGGGGAATAACAGGGATTTCTATGAAAATAAGCGATATTTCAGGGGAAAAACAGGGATTTCTATGAAAATAAGCGATATTTAAGGGGAAAAACAGGGATTTCTATGAAAATAAGCGATATTTAAGGGGAAAAACAGGGATTTCTATGAAAATCAGCGATATTTCAGGGGAAAAACAGGGATTTCTCAGAAAATCAGCGATATTTCAGGGGAAAAACAGGGATTTCTATGAAAATAAGCGATATTTCAGGGGAAAAAAAGTGATATCTATGAAAATCAGTGATATTTAAGGGGATAATCAGGGATTTCTCAGAAAATGAGCGATATTTAATGGGAAAAACGGGGATTTCTATGAAAATAAGTGATATTTAAGGGGAAAAATAGGGATTTCTATGAAAACAAGCGATATTTAAGGGGAAAAACAGGGTTTTCTATGAAAATAAGCGATATTTAAGGTGAAAAACAGGGATTTCTATGAAAATCAGCGATATTTCAGGGGAAAAACAGGGATTTCTGGGAAAATAAGCGATATTTCAGGGGAAAAACAGGGATTTCTATGAAAATAAGCGATATTTCAGGGGAAAAACAGGGATTTCTCTGAAAATCAGCGATATTTCAGGGGAAAAACAGGGATTTCCATGAAAATAAGCGATATTTCAGGGGAAAAACAGGGATTTCTATGAAAATAAGCGATATTTAAGGGGAAAAACAGGGATTTCTGTGAAAATATTCGATATTTAAGGGGAAAAACAGGGATTTCCATGAAAATCTACGATATTTCAGGGGAAAAACAGGGATTTCTATGAAAATAAGCGAGATTTCAGGGGAAAAACAGGGATTTCTATGAAAGTAAGCGATATTTAAGGGGAAAAACAGGGATTTCTCAGAAAATAAGCGATATTTAAGGGGAAAAACAGGAATTTCTATGAAAATCTTCGATATTTATGGGGAACAACAGGGATTTCTATGAAAATAAGCTATATTTAAGGGGAAAAATAGGGATTTCTATGAAAATAAGCGATATTTAAGGTGAAAAACAGGGATTTCTATGAAATTCAACGATATTTATGGGGAAAAACAGGGATTTCTATGAAAATAAGCGATATTTCAGGAGAAAAAACAGGGATTTCTATGAAAATAAGCGATATATAAGGGGAAAAACAGTGATTTCTGTGAAAATGAGCGATATTTAAGGGGAAAAACAGGGATTTCTATGAAAATAAGCGATATTTCAGGGGAAAAACAGGGATTTCTATGAAAATAAGCGATATTTCAGGGGAAAAACAGGGATTTCTATGAAAATAAGCGATATTTAAGGGGAAAAACAGGGATTTCTCAGAAAATAAGTGATATTAAAGGGGAAATACAGGGATTTCTATGAAAATAAGCGATATTTAAGGGGAAAAACAAAGATTTCTATGAAAATAAGCGATATTTCAGGGGAAAAACAGGGATTTCTCAGAAAATAAGCGATATTTCAGGGGAAAAACAGGGATTTCTCAGAAAATAAGTGATATTTAAGGGGAAAAACAGGGATTTCTATGAAAATAAGCGATATTTAAGGGGAAAAACAGGGATTTCTATGAAAATAAGCGATATTTCAAGGGAAAAACAGGGATTTCTATGAAAATAAGCGATATTTCAGGGGAAAAACAGGGATTTCTATGAAAATAAGCGATATTTCGGGGAAAAACAGGGATTTCTATGAAAATAAGCGATATTTCAGGGGAAAAACAGGGATTTCTATGAAAATAAGCGATATTTCAAGGGAAAAACAGGGATTTCTATGAAAATAAGCGATATTTCAGGGGAAAAACAGGGATTTCTCAGAAAATAAGCGATATTTCAGGGGAAAAACAGGGATTTCTCAGAAAATAAGTGATATTTAAGGGGAAAAACAGGGATTTCTATGAAAATAAGCGATATTTAAGGGGAAAAACAGGGATTTCTATGAAAATA
This sequence comes from Tetrao urogallus, assembly GCF_951394365.1. Classification (NCBI taxonomy): domain Eukaryota; kingdom Metazoa; phylum Chordata; class Aves; order Galliformes; family Phasianidae; genus Tetrao; species Tetrao urogallus. The sequence goes on along the minus strand of NW_027638878.1, from coordinate 369,410 downwards.
AGCGATATTTAAGGGGAAAAACAGGGATTTCTATGAAAATAAGCGATATTTAAGGGGAAAAACAGGGATTTCTATGAAAATAAGCGATATTTAAGGGGAAAAACAGGGATTTCTATGAAAATAAGCGATATTTAAGGTGAAAAACAGGGATTTCTATGAAAATAAGCGATATTTCAGGGGAAAAACAGGGATTTCTCAGAAAATAAGCGATATTTTAGGGGAAAAACAGGGATTTCTAAGAAAATCAGCGATATTTAAGGGGAAAAACAGGGATTTCTATGAAAATAAGCGATATTTCAGGGGAAAAACAGGGATTTCTATGAAAATAAGCGATATTTCAGGGGAAAAACAGGGATATCTATGAAAATCAGCGATATTTAAGGGGAAAATCAGGGATTTCTCAGAAAATGAGCAATATTTAAAGGGAAAAACAGGGATTTCTATGAAAATAAGCGATATTTCAGGGGAAAAACAGGGATTTCTATGAAAATAAGCGATATTTCAGGGGAAAAACAGGGATTTCTATGAAAATAAGCGATATTTAAGGGGAAAAACAGGGATTTCTATGAAAATAAGCGATATATAAGGGGAAAAACAGGGATTTCCATGAAAATAAGCAATATTTCAGGGGAAAAACAGGGTTTTCTCAGACAATAAGCGATATTTAAGGGGAAAAACAGGGAATTCTATGAAAATAAGCGATATTTCAGGGGAAAATCAGGGATTTCTCAGAAAATAAGCGATATTTCAGGGGAAAAACAGGGATTTCTAAGAAAATAAGCGATATTTCAGGGGAAAAACAGGGATTTCTCAGAAAATCGGCGATATTTAAGGGGAAAAACAGGGATTTCTATGAAAATAAGCGATATTTCAAGGGAAAAACAGGGATTTCTATGAAAATAAGCGATATTTCAGGGGAAAAACATGGATATCTATGAAAATCAGCGATATTTAAGGGGAAAAACAGGGATTTCTATGAAAATAAGCGATATTTAAGGTGAAAAACAGGGATTTCTATGAAAATAAGCGATATTTAAGGGGAAAAACAGGGATTTCTCAGAAAATAAGCGATATTTCAGTGGAAAAACAGGGATTTCCATGAAAATAAGCGATATTTAAGGGGAAAAACAGGGATTTCCATGAAAATCAGCGATATTTCAGGGGAAAAACAGGGATTTCTATGAAAATAAGCGATATTTCAGGGGAAAAACAGGGTTTTCTATGAAAATAAGCGATATTTCAGGGGAAAAACAGGGATTTCTATGAAAATAAGCGATATTTAATGGGAAAAGCAGGGATTTCTATGAAAATAAGCGATATTTCAGGGGAAAAACAGGGTTTCCTATGAAAATGAGCGATATTTAAGGGGAAAAACCGGGATTTCTAAGAAAATAAGCGATATTTCAGGGGAAAAACAGGGATTTCTATGAAAACAAGCGATATTTCAGGGGAAAAACAGGGATTTCCATGAAAATAAGAGATATTTCAGGGGAAAAACAGGGATTTCTCAGAAAATAAGCGATATTTAAGGGGAAAAACAGGGTTTTCTATGAAAATAAGCGATATTTAAGGGGAAAAACAGGGATTTCTATGAAAATAAGCGATATTTAAGGGGAAAAACAGGGATTTCTATGAAAATCAGCGATATTTCAGGGGAAAAACAGGGATTTCTATGAAAATAAGCGATATCTCAGGGGAAAAACAGGGATTTCTATGAAAATCAGTGATATTTCAGGGGAAAAACAGGGATTTCTATGAAAATAAGCGATATTTAAGGGGAAAAACAGGGATTTCTATGAAAATCAGCGATATTTAAGGGGAAAAACAGGGATATCTATGAGAATCAGCGATATTTAAGGGGCAAAAACCGGGATTTCTCAGAAAATAAGCGATATTTCAGGGGAAAAACAGGGATTTCTCAGAAAAAAAGCGATATTTCAAGGGAAAAACAGGGATATCTATGAAAATCAGCGATATTTAAGGGGAAAATCAGGGATTTCTATGAAAATGAGCGATATTTCAGGGGAAAAACAGGGATTTCTCAGAAAAAAAGCGATATTTTAGGGGAAAATCAGGGATTTCTATGAAAATAAGCGATATTTAAGGGGAAAAACAGGGATTTCTATGAAAATAAGCGATATTTCAGGGGAAAAACAGGGATTTCTATGAAAATAAGCGATATTTCAGGGGAAAAACAGGGATATCTATGAAAATCAGCGATATTTAAGGGGAAAATCAGGGATTTCTCAGAAAATGAGCGATATTTCAGGGGAAAAACAGGGATTTCTATGAAAATAAGCGATATTTAAGGTGAAAAAAAGGGATTTCTATGAAAATAAGCGATATTTCAGGGGAAAAACAGGGATTTCCATGAAAATAAGAGATATTTCAGGGGAAAAACAGGGATTTCTAAGAAAATCAGCGATATTTCAGGGGAAAAACAGGGATTTCTATGAAAATAAGCGATATTTCAGGGGAAAATCAGGGATTTCTATGAAAATAAGCGATATTTAAGGGGAAAAACAGGGATTTCTATGAAAATAAGCGATATTTCAGGGGAAAAACAGGGATTTCTATGAAAATAAGCGATATTTAAGGGGAAAAACGGATTTCTCAGGAAATCAGCGATATTTCAGGGGAAAAACAGGGATATCTATGAAAATAAGCGATATTTCAGGGGAAAAACAGGGATTTCTATGAAAATAAGCGATATTTCAAGGGAAAAACAGGGATATCTATGAAAATCAGCGATATTTAAGGGGAAAAACAGGATTTTCTATGAAAATAAGCGATATTTCAGGGGAAAAACAGGGATTTCTATGAAAATCAGTGATATTTCAGGGGAAAAACAGGGATTTCTATGAAAATAAGCGATATTTCAGGGGAAAAACAGGGATTTCTATGAAAATAAGCGATATTTCAGGGGAAAAACAGGGTTTTCTATGAAAATCAGCGATATTTAAGGGGAAAAACAGGGATTTCTATGAAAATAAGCGATATTTCAGGGGAAAAACAGGGATTTCTATGAAAATAAGCGATATTTCAGGGGAAAAACAGGGATTTCTATGAAAATAAGCGATATTTCAAGGGAAAAACAGGGATTTCTCAGAAAATGAGCGATATTTCAGGGGAAAAACAGGGTTTTCTATGAAAATAAGCGATATTTAAGGGGAAAAACAGGGATTTCTATGAAAATAAGCGATTTTTCAGGGGAAAAACAGGGATTTCTAAGAAAATAAGCGATATTTAAGGGGAAAAACAGGGATTTCTAAGAAAATCAGCGATATTTAAGGGGAAAAACAGGGATATCTATGAAAATCAGCGATATTTCAGGGGAAAAACAGGGATTTCTCAGAAAATCGGCGATATTTAAGGGGAAAAACAGGGATTTCTATGAAAATAAGCGATATTTCAAGGGAAAAACAGGGATTTCTAAGAAAATAAGCGATATTTCAGGGGAAAAACAGGGATTTCTAAGAAAATCAGCGATATTTCAGGGGAAAAACAGGGATTTCTATGAAAATAAGCGATATTTAAGGTGAAAAACAGGGATTTCTATGAAAATAAGCGATATTTAAGGGGAAAAACAGGGATTTCTCAGAAAATAAGCGATATTTCAGGGGAAAAACAGGGATATCTATGAAAATCAGCGATATTTAAGGGGAAAAACAGGGATTTCTATGAAAATAAGCGATATTTAAGGGGAAAAACAGGGATTTCTATGAAAATAAGCGATATATAAGGGGAAAAACAGGGATTTCCATGAAAATAAGCAATATTTCAGGGGAAAAACAGGGTTTTCTCAGACAATAAGCGATATTTAAGGGGAAAAACAGGGAATTCTATGAAAATAAGCGATATTTCAGGGGAAAATCAGGGATTTCTCAGAAAATAAGCGATATTTCAGGGGAAAAACAGGGATTTCTAAGAAAATAAGCGATATTTCAGGGGAAAAACAGGGATTTCTCAGAAAATCGGCGATATTTAAGGGGAAAAACAGGGATTTCTATGAAAATAAGCGATATTTCAAGGGAAAAACAGGGATTTCTATGAAAATAAGCGATATTTCAGGGGAAAAACATGGATATCTATGAAAATCAGCGATATTTAAGGGGAAAAACAGGGATTTCTATGAAAATAAGCGATATTTAAGGTGAAAAACAGGGATTTCTATGAAAATAAGCGATATTTAAGGGGAAAAACAGGGATTTCTCAGAAAATAAGCGATATTTCAGTGGAAAAACAGGGATTTCCATGAAAATAAGCGATATTTAAGGGGAAAAACAGGGATTTCCATGAAAATCAGCGATATTTCAGGGGAAAAACAGGGATTTCTATGAAAATAAGCGATATTTCAGGGGAAAAACAGGGTTTTCTATGAAAATAAGCGATATTTCAGGGGAAAAACAGGGATTTCTATGAAAATAAGCGATATTTAATGGGAAAAGCAGGGATTTCTATGAAAATAAGCGATATTTCAGGGGAAAAACAGGGTTTCCTATGAAAATGAGCGATATTTAAGGGGAAAAACCGGGATTTCTAAGAAAATAAGCGATATTTCAGGGGAAAAACAGGGATTTCTATGAAAACAAGCGATATTTCAGGGGAAAAACAGGGATTTCCATGAAAATAAGAGATATTTCAGGGGAAAAACAGGGATTTCTCAGAAAATAAGCGATATTTAAGGGGAAAAACAGGGTTTTCTATGAAAATAAGCGATATTTAAGGGGAAAAACAGGGATTTCTATGAAAATAAGCGATATTTAAGGGGAAAAACAGGGATTTCTATGAAAATCAGCGATATTTCAGGGGAAAAACAGGGATTTCTATGAAAATAAGCGATATCTCAGGGGAAAAACAGGGATTTCTATGAAAATCAGTGATATTTCAGGGGAAAAACAGGGATTTCTATGAAAATAAGCGATATTTAAGGGGAAAAACAGGGATTTCTATGAAAATCAGCGATATTTAAGGGGAAAAACAGGGATATCTATGAGAATCAGCGATATTTAAGGGGCAAAAACCGGGATTTCTCAGAAAATAAGCGATATTTCAGGGGAAAAACAGGGATTTCTCAGAAAAAAAGCGATATTTCAAGGGAAAAACAGGGATATCTATGAAAATCAGCGATATTTAAGGGGAAAATCAGGGATTTCTATGAAAATGAGCGATATTTCAGGGGAAAAACAGGGATTTCTCAGAAAAAAAGCGATATTTTAGGGGAAAATCAGGGATTTCTATGAAAATAAGCGATATTTAAGGGGAAAAACAGGGATTTCTATGAAAATAAGCGATATTTCAGGGGAAAAACAGGGATTTCTATGAAAATAAGCGATATTTCAGGGGAAAAACAGGGATATCTATGAAAATCAGCGATATTTAAGGGGAAAATCAGGGATTTCTCAGAAAATGAGCGATATTTCAGGGGAAAAACAGGGATTTCTATGAAAATAAGCGATATTTAAGGTGAAAAACAGGGATTTCTATGAAAATAAGCGATATTTCAGGGGAAAAACAGGGATTTCCATGAAAATAAGAGATATTTCAGGGGAAAAACAGGGATTTCTAAGAAAATCAGCGATATTTCAGGGGAAAAACAGGGATTTCTATGAAAATAAGCGATATTTCAGGGGAAAATCAGGGATTTCTATGAAAATAAGCGATATTTAAGGGGAAAAACAGGGATTTCTATGAAAATAAGCGATATTTCAGGGGAAAAACAGGGATTTCTATGAAAATAAGCGATATTTAAGGGGAAAAACGGATTTCTCAGGAAATCAGCGATATTTCAGGGGAAAAACAGGGATATCTATGAAAATAAGCGATATTTCAGGGGAAAAACAGGGATTTCTATGAAAATAAGCGATATTTCAAGGGAAAAACAGGGATATCTATGAAAATCAGCGATATTTAAGGGGAAAAACAGGATTTTCTATGAAAATAAGCGATATTTCAGGGGAAAAACAGGGATTTCTATGAAAATCAGTGATATTTCAGGGGAAAAACAGGGATTTCTATGAAAATAAGCGATATTTCAGGGGAAAAACAGGGATTTCTATGAAAATAAGCGATATTTCAGGGGAAAAACAGGGTTTTCTATGAAAATCAGCGATATTTAAGGGGAAAAACAGGGATTTCTATGAAAATAAGCGATATTTCAGGGGAAAAACAGGGATTTCTATGAAAATAAGCGATATTTCAGGGGAAAAACAGGGATTTCTATGAAAATAAGCGATATTTCAAGGGAAAAACAGGGATTTCTCAGAAAATGAGCGATATTTCAGGGGAAAAACAGGGTTTTCTATGAAAATAAGCGATATTTAAGGGGAAAAACAGGGATTTCTATGAAAATAAGCGATTTTTCAGGGGAAAAACAGGGATTTCTAAGAAAATAAGCGATATTTAAGGGGAAAAACAGGGATTTCTAAGAAAATCAGCGATATTTAAGGGGAAAAACAGGGATATCTATGAAAATCAGCGATATTTCAGGGGAAAAACAGGGATTTCTCAGAAAATCGGCGATATTTAAGGGGAAAAACAGGGATTTCTATGAAAATAAGCGATATTTCAAGGGAAAAACAGGGATTTCTAAGAAAATAAGCGATATTTCAGGGGAAAAACAGGGATTTCTAAGAAAATCAGCGATATTTCAGGGGAAAAACAGGGATTTCTATGAAAATAAGCGATATTTAAGGTGAAAAACAGGGATTTCTATGAAAATAAGCGATATTTAAGGGGAAAAACAGGGATTTCTCAGAAAATAAGCGATATTTCAGGGGAAAAACAGGGATATCTATGAAAATCAGCGATATTTAAGGGGAAAAACAGGGATTTCTATGAAAATAAGCGATATTTAAGGGGAAAAACCGGGATTTCTATGAAAATAAGCGATATTTAAGGGGAAAAACAGGGATTTCTATGAAAATAAGCGATATTTAAGGGGAAAAACAGGGATTTCTAAGAAAATCAGCGATATTTCAGGGGAAAAACAGGGATATCTATGAAAATCAGCGATATTTAAGGGGAAAAACAGGGATTTCTCAGAAAATAAGCGATATTTCAGGGGAAAAACAGGGATTTCTATGAAAATAAGCGATATTTCAGGGGAAAAACAGGGATTTCTATGAAAATAAGCGGTATTTAAGGGGAAAAACAGGGATTTCTAAGAAAATCAGCGATATTTCAGGGGAAAAACAGGGATTTCTATGAAAATAAGCGATATTTAAGGTGAAAAACAGGGATTTCTATGAAAATAAGCGATATTTAAGGGGAAAAACAGGGATTTCTATGAAAATAAGCGATATTTCAGGGGAAAAACAGGGATATCTATGAAAATAAGCGATATTTCAGGGGAAAAACAGGGATTTCTATGAAAATGAGCGATATTTAAGGGGAAAAACAGGGATTTCTCAGACAATAAGCGATATTTCAGGGGAAAAACAGGGATTTCTATGAAAATAAGCGATATTTAAGGGGAAAAACAGGGATTTCTCAGAAAATAAGCGATATTTAAGGGGAAAAACAGGGATATCTATGAAAATAAGCGATATTTAAGGGGAAAAACAGGGATTTCTCAGAAAATAAGCGATATTTCAGGGGAAAAACAGGGATTTCTATGAAAATAAGCGATATTTCAGGGGAAAAACAGGGTTTTCTATGAAAATAAGCATATTTCAGGGGAAAAACAGGGATTTCTATGAAAATAAGCGATATTTAAGGGGAAAAAAAGGGATTTCTATGAAAATCAGCGATATTTAAGGGGATAATCAGGGATTTCTCAGAAAATGAGCGATATTTAAGGGGAAAAACAGGGATTTCTATGAAAATAAGCGATATTTCAGGGGAAAAACAGGGATTTCTATGAAAATAAGCGATATTTCAGGGGAAAAACAGGGATTTCTATGAAAATAAGCGATATTTCAGGGGAAAAACAGGGATTTCTAAGAAAATCAGCGATATTTTAGGGGAAAAACAGGGATTTCTATGAAAATAAGCGATATTTCAGGGGAAAAACAGGGATTTCCATGAAAATAAGCGATATTTAAGGGGAAAATCAGGGATTTCTCAGAAAATAAGGGATATTTCAGGGGAAAAGCAGGGATTTCTATGAAAATAAGCGATATTTAAGGGGAAAAACAGGGATATCTATGAAAATAAGCGATATTTAAGGGGAAAATCAGGGATTACTATGAAAATAAGCGATATTTAAGGGGAAAAACAGGGATTTCTATGAAAATAAGCGATATTTAAGGGGAAAAACAGGGATTTCCATGAAAATAAGCGATATTTCAGGGGAGAAACAGGGATTTCTATGAAAATCAGCGATATTTAAGGGGAAAATCAGGGATTTCTATGAAAATGAGCGATATTTAAGGGGAAAAACAGGGTTTTCTCAGACAATAAGCGATATTTCAGGGGAAAAACAGGGATTTCTATGAAAATAAGCGATATTTCAGGGGAAAAACAGGGATTTCTATGAAAATCAGCGATATTTAAGGGGAAAAACAGGGATTTCTAAGAAAATCAGCGATATTTCAGGGGAAAAACAGGGATTTCTATGAAAATAAGCGATATTTCAGGTGAAAAACAGGGATTTCCATGAAAATAAGCGATATTTCAGGGGAAAAACAGGGATTTCTATGAAAATAAGCGATATTTCAGGGGAAAAACAGGGATTTCTATGAAAATAAGCGATATTTCAGGGGAAAAACAGGGATTTCTATGAAAATCAGCGATATTTAAGGGGAAAAACAGGGATTTCTAAGAAAATCAGCGATATTTAAGGGGAAAAACAGGGATTTCTATGAAAATAAGCGATATTTCAGGGGAAAATCAGGGATTTCTAAGAAAATAAGCGATATTTCAGGGGAAAAACAGGGATATCTATGAAAATAAGCGATATTTCAGGTGAAAAACAGGGATTTCCATGAAAATAAGCGATATTTAAGGGGAAAAACAGGGATTTCTATGAAAATAAGCGATATTTCAGGGGAAAAACAGGGATTTCTATGAAAATAAGCGATATTTCAGGGGAAAAACAGGGATTTCTATGAAAATAAGCGATATTTCAGGGGAAAAACAGGGATTTCTATGAAAATAAGCGATATTTCAGGGGAAAAACAGGGATTTCTATGAAAATAAGCGATATTTAAGGGGAAAAACAGGGATTTCTATGAAAATAAGCGATATTTAAGGGGAAAAACAGGGATTTCTATGAAAATAAGCGATATTTCAGGGGAAAAACAGGGATTTCTATGAAAATAAGCGATATTTAAGGGGAAAAACAGGGATTTCCATGAAAATAAGCGATATTTAAGGGGAAAAACAGGGATTTCTATGAAAATAAGCGATATTTAAGGGGAAAAACAGGGATTTCTATGAAAATAAGCGATATTTCAGGGGAAAAACAGGGATTTCTATGAAAATCAGCGATATTTCAGGGGAAAAACAGGGATTTCTCAGAAAATAAGCGATGTTTCAGGGGAAAAACAGGGATTTCTATGAAAATAAGCGATATTTCAGGGGAAAAACAGGGTTTTCTATGAAAATAAGCATATTTCAGGGGAAAAACAGGGATTTCTATGAAAATAAGCGATATTTAAGGGGAAAAAAAGGGATTTCTATGAAAATCAGCGATATTTAAGGGGATAATCAGGGATTTCTCAGAAAATGAGCGATATTTAAGGGGAAAAACAGGGTTTTCTCAGACAATAAGCGATATTTCAGGGGAAAAACAGGGATTTCTATGAAAATAAGCGATATTTCAGGGGAAAAACAGGGATTTCTATGAAAATAAGCGATATTTCAGGGGAAAAACAGGGATTTCTAAGAAAATCAGCGATATTTTAGGGGAAAAACAGGGATTTCTATGAAAATAAGCGATATTTCAGGGGAAAAACAGGGATTTCCATGAAAATAAGCGATATTTAAGGGGAAAATCAGGGATTTCTATGAAAATGAGCGATATTTAAGGGGAAAAACAGGGTTTTCTCAGACAATAAGCGATATTTCAGGGGAAAAACAGGGATTTCTATGAAAATAAGCGATATTTCAGGGGAAAAACAGGGATTTCTATGAAAATCAGCGATATTTAAGGGGAAAAACAGGGATTTCTAAGAAAATCAGCGATATTTCAGGGGAAAAACAGGGATTTCTATGAAAATAAGCGATATTTCAGGTGAAAAACAGGGATTTCCATGAAAATAAGCGATATTTCAGGGGAAAAACAGGGATTTCTATGAAAATAAGCGATATTTAAGGGGAAAAACAGGGATTTCTATGAAAATAAGCGATATTTCAGGGGAAAAACAGGGATTTCTATGAAAATAAGCGATATTTAAGGGGAAAAACAGGGATTTCTAAGAAAATCAGCGATATTTAAGGGGAAAAACAGGGATTTCTATGAAAATAAGCGATATTTCAGGGGAAAATCAGGGATTTCTAAGAAAATAAGCGATATTTCAGGGGAAAAACAGGGATATCTATGAAAATAAGCGATATTTCAGGTGAAAAACAGGGATTTCCATGAAAATAAGCGATATTTAAGGGGAAAAACAGGGATTTCTATGAAAATAAGCGATATTTCAGGGGAAAAACAGGGATTTCTCAGAAAATAAGCGATATTTCAGGGGAAAAACAGGGATTTCTATGAAAATAAGCGATATTTCAGGGGAAAAACAGGGATTTCTATGAAAATAAGCGATATTTCAGGGGAAAAACAGGGATTTCTATGAAAATAAGCGATATTTAAGGGGAAAAACAGGGATTTCTATGAAAATAAGCGATATTTAAGGGGAAAAACAGGGATTTCTATGAAAATAAGCGATATTTCAGGGGAAAAACAGGGATTTCTATGAAAATAAGCGATATTTAAGGGGAAAAACAGGGATTTCCATGAAAATAAGCGATATTTAAGGGGAAAAACAGGGATTTCTATGAAAATAAGCGATATTTAAGGGGAAAAACAGGGATTTCTATGAAAATAAGCGATATTTCAGGGGAAAAACAGGGATTTCTATGAAAATCAGCGATATTTCAGGGGAAAAACAGGGATTTCTCAGAAAATAAGCGATATTTCAGGGGAAAAACAGGGATTTCTATGAAAATAAGCGATATTTCAGGGGAAAAACAGGGTTTTCTATGAAAATAAGCATATTTCAGGGGAAAAACAGGGATTTCTATGAAAATAAGCGATATTTAAGGGGAAAAAAAGGGATTTCTATGAAAATCAGCGATATTTAAGGGGATAATCAGGGATTTCTCAGAAAATGAGCGATATTTAAGGGGAAAAACAGGGTTTTCTCAGACAATAAGCGATATTTCAGGGGAAAAACAGGGATTTCTATGAAAATAAGCGATATTTCAGGGGAAAAACAGGGATTTCTATGAAAATAAGCGATATTTCAGGGGAAAAACAGGGATTTCTAAGAAAATCAGCGATATTTTAGGGGAAAAACAGGGATTTCTATGAAAATAAGCGATATTTCAGGGGAAAAACAGGGATTTCCATGAAAATAAGCGATATTTCAGGGGAAAAACAGGGATTTCTATGAAAATAAGCGATATTTCAGGGGAAAAACAGGGATTTCTATGAAAATAAGCGATATTTCAGGGGAAAAACAGGGATTTCTATGAAAATAAGCGATATTTAAGGGGAAAAACAGGGTTTTCTATGAAAATAAGCGATATTTCAGGGGAAAAACAGGGATTTCTATGAAAATAAGCGATATTTAAGGGGAAAATCAGGGATTTCTATGAAAATGAGCGATATTTCAGGGGAAAAACAGGGATTTCTCAGAAAATAAGCAATATTTCAGGGGAAAAACAGGGATTTCTATGAAAATAAGCGATATTTAAGGGGAAAAACAGGGATTTCTATGAAAATAAGCGATATTTCAGGGGAAAAACAGGGATTTCTATGAAAATCAGCGATATTTCAGGGGAAAAACAGGGATTTCTCAGAAAATCAGCGATATTTAAGGGGAAAAACAGGGATTTCTATGAAAATAAGCGATATTTTAGGTGAAAAACAGGGATTTCCATGAAAATAAGCGATATTTCAGGGGAAAAACAGGGATTTCTATGAAAATAAGCGATATTTAAGGGGAAAAACAGGGATTTCTATGAAAATAAGCGATATTTCAGGGGAAAAACAGGGATTTCCATGAAAATAAGCGATATTTCAGGGGAAAAACAGGGATTTCTATGAAAATAAGCGATATTTCAGGGGAAAAACAGGGATATCTATGAAAATAAGCGATATTTCAGGGGAAAAACAGGGATTTCTATGAAAATAAGCGATATTTCAGGGGAAAAACAGGGATTTCTATGAAAATAAGCGATATTTCAGGGCAAAAACAGGGATTTCTATGAAAATAAGCGATATTTCAGGGGAAAAACAGGGATTTCCATGAAAATAAGCGATATTTCAGGGGAAAAACAGGGATTTCTATGAAAATAAGCGATATTTAAGGGGAAAAACAGGGATTTCTAAGAAAATCAACGATATTTAAGGTGAAAAACAGGGATTTCCATGAAAATAAGCGATATTTAAGGGGAAAAACAGGGATTTCTATGAAAATGAGCGATATTTCAGGGGAGAAACAGGGATTTCTATGAAAATAAGCGATATTTCAGGGGAAAAACAGGGATTTCTAAGAAAATCAGCGATATTTCAGGGGAAAAACAGGGATTTCTATGAAAATAAGCGATATTTAAGGGGAAAATCAGGGATTACTATGAAAATAAGCGATATTTAAGGGGAAAAACAGGGATTTCTATGAAAATCAGCGATATTTCAGGGGAAAAACAGGGATTTCTCAGAAAATAAGCGATATTTCAGGGGAAAAACAGGGATTTCTATGAAAATAAGCGATATTTCAGGGGAAAAACAGGGATATCTATGAAAATCAGCGATATTTAAGGGGAAAATCAGGGATTTCTCAGAAAATAAGCGATATTTAAGGGGAAAAACAGGGATTTCTATGAAAATAAGCGATATTTAAGGGGAAAAACAGGGATTTCCATGAAAATAAGCGATATTTCAGGGGAGAAACAGGGATTTCTATGAAAATAAGCGATATTTCAGGGGAAAAACAGGGATTTCTATGAAAATCAGCGATATTTCAGGGGAAAAACAGGGATTTCTGGGAAAATAAGCGATATTTCAGGGGAAAAACAGGGATTTCTATGAAAATAAGCGATATTTCAGGGGAAAAACAGGGATTTCTCTGAAAATCAGCGATATTTCAGGGGAAAAACAGGGATTTCCATGAAAATAAGCGATATTTCAGGGGAAAAACAGGGATTTCTATGAAAATAAGCGATATTTAAGGGGAAAAACAGGGATTTCTGTGAAAATATTCGATATTTAAGGGGAAAAACAGGGATTTCCATGAAAATCTACGATATTTCAGGGGAAAAACAGGGATTTCTATGAAAATAAGCGAGATTTCAGGGGAAAAACAGGGATTTCTATGAAAGTAAGCGATATTTAAGGGGAAAAACAGGGATTTCTCAGAAAATAAGCGATATTTAAGGGGAAAAACAGGAATTTCTATGAAAATCTTCGATATTTATGGGGAACAACAGGGATTTCTATGAAAATAAGCTATATTTAAGGGGAAAAATAGGGATTTCTATGAAAATAAGCGATATTTAAGGTGAAAAACAGGGATTTCTATGAAATTCAACGATATTTATGGGGAAAAACAGGGATTTCTATGAAAATAAGCGATATTTCAGGAGAAAAAACAGGGATTTCTATGAAAATAAGCGATATATAAGGGGAAAAACAGTGATTTCTGTGAAAATGAGCGATATTTAAGGGGAAAAACAGGGATTTCTATGAAAATAAGCGATATTTCAGGGGAAAAACAGGGATTTCTATGAAAATAAGCGATATTTCAGGGGAAAAACAGGGATTTCTATGAAAATAAGCGATATTTAAGGGGAAAAACAGGGATTTCTCAGAAAATAAGTGATATTAAAGGGGAAATACAGGGATTTCTATGAAAATAAGCGATATTTAAGGGGAAAAACAAAGATTTCTATGAAAATAAGCGATATTTCAGGGGAAAAACAGGGATTTCTCAGAAAATAAGCGATATTTCAGGGGAAAAACAGGGATTTCTCAGAAAATAAGTGATATTTAAGGGGAAAAACAGGGATTTCTATGAAAATAAGCGATATTTAAGGGGAAAAACAGGGATTTCTATGAAAATAAGCGATATTTCAAGGGAAAAACAGGGATTTCTATGAAAATAAGCGATATTTCAGGGGAAAAACAGGGATTTCTATGAAAATAAGCGATATTTCGGGGAAAAACAGGGATTTCTATGAAAATAAGCGATATTTCAGGGGAAAAACAGGGATTTCTATGAAAATAAGCGATATTTCAAGGGAAAAACAGGGATTTCTATGAAAATAAGCGATATTTCAGGGGAAAAACAGGGATTTCTCAGAAAATAAGCGATATTTCAGGGGAAAAACAGGGATTTCTCAGAAAATAAGTGATATTTAAGGGGAAAAACAGGGATTTCTATGAAAATAAGCGATATTTAAGGGGAAAAACAGGGATTTCTATGAAAATAAGCGATATTTAAGGGGAAAAACAGGGATTTCTATGAAAATAAGCGATATTTAAGGGGAAAAACAGGGATTTCTATGAAAATAAGTGATATTTAAGGGGAAAAACAGGGATTTCTATGAAAATAAGCGATATTTAAGGTGAAAAACAGGGATTTCTATGAAAATAAGCGATATTTCAGGGGAAAAACAGGGATTTCTCAGAAAATAAGCGATATTTTAGGGGAAAAACAGGGATTTCTAAGAAAATCAGCGATATTTAAGGGGAAAAACAGGGATTTCTATGAAAATAAGCGATATTTCAGGGGAAAAACAGGGATTTCTATGAAAATAAGCGATATTTCAGGGGAAAAACAGGGATATCTATGAAAATCAGCGATATTTAAGGGGAAAATCAGGGATTTCTCAGAAAATGAGCAATATTTAAAGGGAAAAACAGGGATTTCTATGAAAATAAGCGATATTTCAGGGGAAAAACAGGGATTTCTATGAAAATAAGCGATATTTCAGGGGAAAAACAGGGATTTCTATGAAAATAAGCGATATTTAAGGGGAAAAACAGGGATTTCTATGAAAATAAGCGATATATAAGGGGAAAAACAGGGATTTCCATGAAAATAAGCAATATTTCAGGGGAAAAACAGGGTTTTCTCAGACAATAAGCGATATTTAAGGGGAAAAACAGGGAATTCTATGAAAATAAGCGATATTTCAGGGGAAAATCAGGGATTTCTCAGAAAATAAGCGATATTTCAGGGGAAAAACAGGGATTTCTAAGAAAATAAGCGATATTTCAGGGGAAAAACAGGGATTTCTCAGAAAATCGGCGATATTTAAGGGGAAAAACAGGGATTTCTATGAAAATAAGCGATATTTCAAGGGAAAAACAGGGATTTCTATGAAAATAAGCGATATTTCAGGGGAAAAACATGGATATCTATGAAAATCAGCGATATTTAAGGGGAAAAACAGGGATTTCTATGAAAATAAGCGATATTTAAGGTGAAAAACAGGGATTTCTATGAAAATAAGCGATATTTAAGGGGAAAAACAGGGATTTCTCAGAAAATAAGCGATATTTCAGTGGAAAAACAGGGATTTCCATGAAAATAAGCGATATTTAAGGGGAAAAACAGGGATTTCCATGAAAATCAGCGATATTTCAGGGGAAAAACAGGGATTTCTATGAAAATAAGCGATATTTCAGGGGAAAAACAGGGTTTTCTATGAAAATAAGCGATATTTCAGGGGAAAAACAGGGATTTCTATGAAAATAAGCGATATTTAATGGGAAAAGCAGGGATTTCTATGAAAATAAGCGATATTTCAGGGGAAAAACAGGGTTTCCTATGAAAATGAGCGATATTTAAGGGGAAAAACCGGGATTTCTAAGAAAATAAGCGATATTTCAGGGGAAAAACAGGGATTTCTATGAAAACAAGCGATATTTCAGGGGAAAAACAGGGATTTCCATGAAAATAAGAGATATTTCAGGGGAAAAACAGGGATTTCTCAGAAAATAAGCGATATTTAAGGGGAAAAACAGGGTTTTCTATGAAAATAAGCGATATTTAAGGGGAAAAACAGGGATTTCTATGAAAATAAGCGATATTTAAGGGGAAAAACAGGGATTTCTATGAAAATCAGCGATATTTCAGGGGAAAAACAGGGATTTCTATGAAAATAAGCGATATCTCAGGGGAAAAACAGGGATTTCTATGAAAATCAGTGATATTTCAGGGGAAAAACAGGGATTTCTATGAAAATAAGCGATATTTAAGGGGAAAAACAGGGATTTCTATGAAAATCAGCGATATTTAAGGGGAAAAACAGGGATATCTATGAGAATCAGCGATATTTAAGGGGCAAAAACCGGGATTTCTCAGAAAATAAGCGATATTTCAGGGGAAAAACAGGGATTTCTCAGAAAAAAAGCGATATTTCAAGGGAAAAACAGGGATATCTATGAAAATCAGCGATATTTAAGGGGAAAATCAGGGATTTCTATGAAAATGAGCGATATTTCAGGGGAAAAACAGGGATTTCTCAGAAAAAAAGCGATATTTTAGGGGAAAATCAGGGATTTCTATGAAAATAAGCGATATTTAAGGGGAAAAACAGGGATTTCTATGAAAATAAGCGATATTTCAGGGGAAAAACAGGGATTTCTATGAAAATAAGCGATATTTCAGGGGAAAAACAGGGATATCTATGAAAATCAGCGATATTTAAGGGGAAAATCAGGGATTTCTCAGAAAATGAGCGATATTTCAGGGGAAAAACAGGGATTTCTATGAAAATAAGCGATATTTAAGGTGAAAAACAGGGATTTCTATGAAAATAAGCGATATTTCAGGGGAAAAACAGGGATTTCCATGAAAATAAGAGATATTTCAGGGGAAAAACAGGGATTTCTAAGAAAATCAGCGATATTTCAGGGGAAAAACAGGGATTTCTATGAAAATAAGCGATATTTCAGGGGAAAATCAGGGATTTCTATGAAAATAAGCGATATTTAAGGGGAAAAACAGGGATTTCTATGAAAATAAGCGATATTTCAGGGGAAAAACAGGGATTTCTATGAAAATAAGCGATATTTAAGGGGAAAAACGGATTTCTCAGGAAATCAGCGATATTTCAGGGGAAAAACAGGGATATCTATGAAAATAAGCGATATTTCAGGGGAAAAACAGGGATTTCTATGAAAATAAGCGATATTTCAAGGGAAAAACAGGGATATCTATGAAAATCAGCGATATTTAAGGGGAAAAACAGGATTTTCTATGAAAATAAGCGATATTTCAGGGGAAAAACAGGGATTTCTATGAAAATCAGTGATATTTCAGGGGAAAAACAGGGATTTCTATGAAAATAAGCGATATTTCAGGGGAAAAACAGGGATTTCTATGAAAATAAGCGATATTTCAGGGGAAAAACAGGGTTTTCTATGAAAATCAGCGATATTTAAGGGGAAAAACAGGGATTTCTATGAAAATAAGCGATATTTCAGGGGAAAAACAGGGATTTCTATGAAAATAAGCGATATTTCAGGGGAAAAACAGGGATTTCTATGAAAATAAGCGATATTTCAAGGGAAAAACAGGGATTTCTCAGAAAATGAGCGATATTTCAGGGGAAAAACAGGGTTTTCTATGAAAATAAGCGATATTTAAGGGGAAAAACAGGGATTTCTATGAAAATAAGCGATTTTTCAGGGGAAAAACAGGGATTTCTAAGAAAATAAGCGATATTTAAGGGGAAAAACAGGGATTTCTAAGAAAATCAGCGATATTTAAGGGGAAAAACAGGGATATCTATGAAAATCAGCGATATTTCAGGGGAAAAACAGGGATTTCTCAGAAAATCGGCGATATTTAAGGGGAAAAACAGGGATTTCTATGAAAATAAGCGATATTTCAAGGGAAAAACAGGGATTTCTAAGAAAATAAGCGATATTTCAGGGGAAAAACAGGGATTTCTAAGAAAATCAGCGATATTTCAGGGGAAAAACAGGGATTTCTATGAAAATAAGCGATATTTAAGGTGAAAAACAGGGATTTCTATGAAAATAAGCGATATTTAAGGGGAAAAACAGGGATTTCTCAGAAAATAAGCGATATTTCAGGGGAAAAACAGGGATATCTATGAAAATCAGCGATATTTAAGGGGAAAAACAGGGATTTCTATGAAAATAAGCGATATTTAAGGGGAAAAACCGGGATTTCTATGAAAATAAGCGATATTTAAGGGGAAAAACAGGGATTTCTATGAAAATAAGCGATATTTAAGGGGAAAAACAGGGATTTCTAAGAAAATCAGCGATATTTCAGGGGAAAAACAGGGATATCTATGAAAATCAGCGATATTTAAGGGGAAAAACAGGGATTTCTCAGAAAATAAGCGATATTTCAGGGGAAAAACAGGGATTTCTATGAAAATAAGCGATATTTCAGGGGAAAAACAGGGATTTCTATGAAAATAAGCGGTATTTAAGGGGAAAAACAGGGATTTCTAAGAAAATCAGCGATATTTCAGGGGAAAAACAGGGATTTCTATGAAAATAAGCGATATTTAAGGTGAAAAACAGGGATTTCTATGAAAATAAGCGATATTTAAGGGGAAAAACAGGGATTTCTATGAAAATAAGCGATATTTCAGGGGAAAAACAGGGATATCTATGAAAATAAGCGATATTTCAGGGGAAAAACAGGGATTTCTATGAAAATGAGCGATATTTAAGGGGAAAAACAGGGATTTCTCAGACAATAAGCGATATTTCAGGGGAAAAACAGGGATTTCTATGAAAATAAGCGATATTTAAGGGGAAAAACAGGGATTTCTCAGAAAATAAGCGATATTTAAGGGGAAAAACAGGGATATCTATGAAAATAAGCGATATTTAAGGGGAAAAACAGGGATTTCTATGAAAATGAGCGATATTTAAGGGGAAAAACAGGGATTTCTCAGAAAATAAGCGATATTTCAGGGGAAAAACAGGGATTTCTATGAAAATGAGCGATATTTAAGGGGAAAAACAGGGATTTCTATGAAAATCAGTGATATTTCAGGGGAAAAACAGGGATTTCTATGAAAATAAGCGATATTTCAGGGGAAAAACAGGGATTTCTATGAAAATCAGCGATATTTAAGGGGAAAAACAGGGATATCTATGAGAATCAGCGATATTTAAGGGGCAAAAACCGGGATTTCTCAGAAAATAAGCGATATTTAAGGGGAAAAACAGGGATTTCTATGAAAATAAGCGATATTTCAAGGGAAAAACAGGGATATCTATGAAAATCAGCGATATTTAAGGGGAAAATCAGGGATTTCTATGAAAATGAGCGATATTTCAGGGGAAAAACAGGGATTTCTCAGAAAAAAAGCGATATTTTAGGGGAAAATCAGGGATTTCTATGAAAATAAGCGATATTTAAGGGGAAAAACAGGGATTTCTATGAAAATAAGCGATATTTCAGGGGAAAAACAGGGATTTCTATGAAAATAAGCGATATTTAAGGGGAAAAACAGGGATTTCTATGAAAATAAGCGATATTTAAAGGGAAAAACAGGGATTTCTATGAAAATAAGCGATATTTCAGGGGAAAAACAGGGATTTCTATGAAAATCAGCGATATTTCAGGGGAAAAACAGGGATTTCTATGAAAATAAGCGATATTTCAGGGGAAAAACAGGGATTTCTCAGAAAATAAGCGATATTTCAGGGGAAAAACAGGGATTTCTATGAAAATGAGCGATATTTCAGGGGAAAAACAGGGATTTCTATGAAAATAAGCGATATTTCAGGGGAAAAACAGGGATTTCTCAGAAAATAAGCGATATTTCAGGGGAAAAACAGGGATTTCTATGAAAATAAGCGATATTTCAGGGGAAAAACAGGGATTTCTATGAAAATAAGCGATATTTCAGGGGAAAAACAGGGATTTCTATGAAAATAAGCGATATTTTAGGTGAAAAACAGGGATTTCTATGAAAATAAGCGATATTTCAGGGGAAAAACAGGGATTTCTATGAAAATAAGCGATATTTCAGGGGAAAAACAGGGATTTCTAAGAAAATAAGCGATATTTAAGGGGAAAAACAGGGATTTCTCAGAAAATCGGCGATATTTAAGGGGAAAAACAGGGATTTCTATGAAAATAAGCGATATTTCAAGGGAAAAACAGGGATTTCTATGAAAATAAGCGATATTTCAGGGGAAAAACAGGGATTTCTCAGAAAATAAGCGATATTTCAGGGGAAAAACAGGGATTTCTATGAAAATAAGCGATATTTAAGGTGAAAAACAGGGATTTCTATGAAAATAAGCGATATTTAAGGGGAAAAACAGGGATTTCTATGAAAATAAGCGATATTTAAGGGGAAAAACAGGGATTTCCATGAAAATAAGCGATATTTAAGGGGAAAAACAGGGATTTCCATGAAAATCAGCGATATTTCAGGGGAAAAACAGGGATTTCTATGAAAATAAGCGATATTTCAGGGGAAAAACAGGGTTTTCTATGAAAATAAGCGATATTTCAGGGGAAAAACAGGGATTTCTATGAAAATAAGCGATATTTAATGGGAAAAGCAGGGATTTCTATGAAAATAAGCGATATTTCAGGGGAAAAACAGGGTTTCCTATGAAAATGAGCGATATTTAAGGGGAAAAACCGGGATTTCTAAGAAAATAAGCGATATTTCAGGGGAAAAACAGGGATATCTATGAAAATCAGCGATATTTAAGGGGAAAATCAGGGATTTCTATGAAAATGAGCGATATTTCAGGGGAAAAACAGGGATTTCTCAGAAAAAAAGCGATATTTTAGGGGAAAATCAGGGATTTCTATGAAAATAAGCGATATTTAAGGGGAAAAACAGGGATTTCTATGAAAATAAGCGATATTTCAGGGGAAAAACAGGGATTTCTATGAAAATAAGCGATATTTCAGGGGAAAAACAGGGATATCTATGAAAATCAGCGATATTTAAGGGGAAAATCAGGGATTTCTCAGAAAATGAGCGATATTTCAGGGGAAAAACAGGGATTTCTATGAAAATAAGCGATATTTAAGGTGAAAAACAGGGATTTCTATGAAAATAAGCGATATTTCAGGGGAAAAACAGGGATTTCCATGAAAATAAGAGATATTTCAGGGGAAAAACAGGGATTTCTCAGAAAATAAGCGATATTTCAGGGGAAAAACAGGGATTTCTATGAAAATAAGCGATATTTCAGGGGAAAATCAGGGATTTCTATGAAAATAAGCGATATTTAAGGGGAAAAACAGGGATTTCTATGAAAATAAGTGATATTTAACGGGAAAAACAGGGATTTCTATGAAAATAAGCGATATTTCAGGGGAAAAACAGGAAATCTATGAAAATCAGCGATATTTAAGGGGAAAAACAGGATTTTCTATGAAAATAAGCGATATTTCAGGGGAAAAACAGGGATTTCTATGAAAATCAGTGATATTTCAGGGGAAAAACAGGGATTTCTATGAAAATAAGCGATATTTCAGGGGAAAAACAGGGATTTCTATGAAAATAAGCGATATTTCAGGGGAAAAACAGGGTTTTCTATGAAAATCAGCGATATTTAAGGGGAAAAACGGGGATTTCTATGAAAATAAGCGATATTTCAGGGGAAAAACAGGGATTTCTATGAAAATAAGCGATATTTCAGGGGAAAAACAGGGATTTCTATGAAAATAAGCGATATTTCAAGGGAAAAACAGGGATTTCTCAGAAAATGAGCGATATTTCAGGGGAAAAACAGGGTTTTCTATGAAAATAAGCGATATTTAAGGGGAAAAACAGGGATTTCTATGAAAATAAGCGATTTTTCAGGGGAAAAACAGGGATTTCTATGAAAATAAGCGATATTTAAGGGGAAAAACAGGGATTTCTAAGAAAATCAGCGATATTTAAGGGGAAAAACAGGGATATCTATGAAAATCAGCGATATTTCAGGGGAAAAACAGGGATTTCTCAGAAAATCGGCGATATTTAAGGGGAAAAACAGGGATTTCTATGAAAATAAGCGATATTTCAAGGGAAAAACAGGGATTTCTATGAAAATAAGCGATATTTAAGGGGAAAAACAGGGATTTCTAAGAAAATCAGCGATATTTCAGGGGAAAAACAGGGATTTCTATGAAAATAAGCGATATTTAAGGTGAAAAACAGGGATTTCTATGAAAATAAGCGATATTTAAGGGGAAAAACAGGGATTTCTCAGAAAATAAGCGATATTTCAGGGGAAAAACAGGGATATCTATGAAAATCAGCGATATTTAAGGGGAAAAACAGGGATTTCTATGAAAATAAGCGATATTTAAGGGGAAAAACCGGGATTTCTATGAAAATAAGCGATATTTAAGGGGAAAAACAGGGATTTCTATGAAAATAAGCGATATTTAAGGGGAAAAACAGGGATTTCTAAGAAAATCAGCGATATTTCAGGGGAAAAACAGGGATATCTATGAAAATCAGCGATATTTAAGGGGAAAAACAGGGATTTCTCAGAAAATAAGCGATATTTCAGGGGAAAAACAGGGATTTCTATGAAAATAAGCGATATTTCAGGGGAAAAACAGGGATTTCTATGAAAATAAGCGGTATTTAAGGGGAAAAACAGGGATTTCTAAGAAAATCAGCGATATTTCAGGGGAAAAACAGGGATTTCTATGAAAATAAGCGATATTTAAGGGGAAAAACAGGGATTTCTCAGAAAATAAGCGATATTTCAGGGGAAAAACAGGGATTTCTATGAAAATAAGCGATATTTCAGGGGAAAAACAGGGATATCTATGAAAATAAGCGATATTTCAGGGGAAAAACAGGGATTTCTATGAAAATGAGCGATATTTAAGGGGAGAAACAGGGATTTCAATGAAAATAAGCGATATTTCAGGGGAAAAACAGGGATTTCTATGAAAATAAGCGATATTTAAGGGGAAAAACAGGGATTTCTCAGAAAATAAGCGATATTTCAGGGGAAAAACAGGGATATCTATGAAAATAAGCGATATTTAAGGGGAAAAACAGGGATTTCTATGAAAATGAGCGATATTTAAGGGGAAAAACAGGGATTTCTCAGAAAATAAGCGATATTTCAGGGGAAAAACAGGGATTTCTATGAAAATGAGCGATATTTAAGGGGAAAAACAGGGATTTCTATGAAAATAAGCGATATTTCAGGGGAAAAACAGGGATTTCTATGAAAATCAGCGATATTTAAGGGGAAAAACAGGGATATCTATGAGAATCAGCGATATTTCAGGGGAAAAACAGGGATATCTATGAAAATCAGCGATATTTCAGGGGAAAAACAGGGATTTCCATGAAAATAAGCGATATTTAAGGGGAAAAACAGGGATTTCTCAGAAAATAAGCGATATTTAAGGGGAAAAACAGGGATTTCTCAGAAAATAAGCGATATTCAAGGGGAAAAACAGGGATTTCCATGAAAATCAGCGATTTTTCAGGGGAGAAACAGGGATTTCTATGAAAATAAGCGATATTTAAGGGGAAAAACAGGGATTTCTATGAAAATAAGCGATATTTCAGGGGAAAAACAGGGATTTCTATGAAAATAAGCGATATTTAAGGGGAAAATCAGGGATTTCTATGAAAATAAGCGATATTTAAGGGGAAAAACAGGGTTTTCTATGAAAATAAGCGATATTTAAGGGGAAAAACAGGGATTTCTATGAAAATAAGCGATATTTCAGGGGAAAAACAGGGATTTCTATGAAAATAAGCGATATTTCAGGGGAAAAACAGGGATATCTATGAAAATAAGCGATATTTAAGGGGAAAAACAGGGATTTCTATGAAAATAAGCGATATTTCAGGGGAAAAACAGGGATTTCTATGAAAATAAGCGATATTTCAGGGGAAAAACAGGGATTTCTATGAAAATGAGCGATATTTCAGGGGAAAAACAGGGATTTCTCAGAAAATAAGCGATATTTCAGGGGAAAAACAGGGATTTCTATGAAAATAAGAGATATTTTAGGTGAAAAACAGGGATTTCCATGAAAATAAGCGATATTTCAGGGGAAAAACAGGGATTTCTATGAAAATAAGCGATATTTAAGGGGAAAATCAGGGATTTCTATGAAAATAAGCGATATTTCAGGGGAAAAACAGGGATTTCTATGAAAATAAGCGATATTTCAGGGGAAAAACAGGGATTTCTATGAAAATAAGCGATATATAAGGGGAAAAACAGGGATTTCTGGGAAAATAGGCGATATTTCAGGGGAAAAACAGGGATTTCTATGAAAATAAGTGATATTTAAGGGGAAAAACAGGAATTTCTATGAAAATAAGCGATATTTAAGGGGAAAAACAGGGATTTCTCAGAAAATAAGCGATATTTAAGGGGAAAAACAGGGATTTCTATGAAAATAAGCGATATTTCAGGGGAAAAACAGGGATTTCTCAGAAAATAAGCGATATTTTAGGTGAAAAACAGGGATTTCTAAGAAAATCAGCGATATTAAAGGGGAAAAACAGGGATTTCTATGAAAATAAGCAATATTTCAGGGGAAAAACAGGGATTTCTATGAAAATAAGCGATATTTCAGGGGAAAAACAGGGATTTCTCAGAAAATAAGCGATATTTCAGGGGAAAAACAGGGATTTCTATGAAAATAAGCGATATTTAAGGGGAAAAACAGGGATTTCTATGAAAATCAGCGATATTTAAGGGGAAAAACAGGGATATCTATGAGAATCAGCGATATTTAAGGTGCAAAAACCGGGATTTCTCAGAAAATAAGCGATATTTAAGGGGAAAAACAGGGATTTCTCAGAAAAAAAGCGATATTTCAAGGGAAAAACAGGGATATCTATGAAAATCAGCGATATTTAAGGGGAAAATCAGGGATTTCTATGAAAATGAGCGATATTTCAGGGGAAAAACAGGGTTTTCTCAAACAATAAGCGATATTTAAGGGGAAAAACAGGGATTTCTATGAAAATAAGCGATATTTCAGGGGAAAAACAGGGATTTCTATGAAAATAAGCGATATTTAAGGGGAAAAACAGGGATTTCTATGAAAATAAGCGATATTTAAGGGGAAAAACAGGGATTTCTATGAAAATAAGCGATATTTAAGGGGAAAAACAGGGATTTCCATGAAAATAAGCGATATTTCAGGGGAAAAACAGGGATTTCTATGAAAATAAGCGATATATAAGGGGAAAAACAGGGATTTCTATGAAAATAAGCGATATTTCAGGGGAAAAACAGGGATTTCTATGAAAATAAGTGATATTTAAGGGGAAAAACAGGGATTTCTATGAAAATAAGCGATATTTAAGGGGAAAAACAGGGATTTCTATGAAAATAAGCGATATTTCAGGGGAAAAACAGGGATTTCTCAGAAAATAAGCGATATTTCAGGGGAAAAACAGGGATTTCTATGAAAGTAAGCGATATTTTAGGTGAAAAACAGGGATTTCTATGAAAATAAGCGATATTTCAGGGGAAAAACAGGGATTTCTATGAAAATAAGCGATATTTCAGGGGAAAAACAGGGATTTCTCAGAAAATAAGCGATATTTCAGGGGAAAAACAGGGATTTCTCAGAAAATAAGCGATATTTCAGGGGAAAAACAGGGATTTCTATGAAAATAAGCGATATTTAAGGGGAAAAACAGGGATTTCTATGAAAATCAGCGATATTTAAGGGGAAAAACAGGGATATCTATGAGAATCAGCGATATTTAAGGGGCAAAAACCGGGATTTCTCAGAAAATAAGCGATATTTAAGGGGAAAAACAGGGATTTCTCAGAAAAAAAGCGATATTTCAAGGGAAAAACAGGGATATCTATGAAAATCAGCGATATTTAAGGGGAAAATCAGGGATTTCTATGAAAATGAGCGATATTTCAGGGGAAAAACAGGGTTTTCTCAAACAATAAGCGATATTTAAGGGGAAAAACAGGGATTTCTATGAAAATAAGCGATATTTCAGGGGAAAAACAGGGATTTCTATGAAAATAAGCGATATTTAAGGGGAAAAACAGGGATTTCTAAGAAAATCAGCGATATTTCAGGGGAAAAACAGGGATTTCTATGAAAATAAGCGATATTTAAGGTGAAAAACAGGGATTTCTATGAAAATAAGCGATATTTCAGGGGAAAAACAGGGATTTCTATGAAAATAAGCGATATTTAAGGGGAAAAACAGGGATTTCTATGAAAATAAGCGATATTTCAGGGGAAAAACAGGGATATCTATGAAAATCAGCGATATTTCAGGGGAAAAACAGGGATTTCCATGAAAATAAGCGATATTTAAGGGGAAAAACAGGGATTTCTCAGAAAATAAGCGATATTTCAGGGGAAAAACAGGGATTTCTCAGAAAATAAGCGATATTTAAGGGGAAAAACAGGGATTTCCATGAAAATCAGCGATTTTTCAGGGGAGAAACAGGGATTTCTATGAAAATAAGCGATATTTCAGGGGAAAAACAGGGATTTCTATGAAAATAAGCGATATTTCAGGGGAAAAACAGGGATTTCTATAAAAATAAGCGATATTTCAGGGGAAAAACAGGGATTTCTATGAAAATAAGCGATATTTAAGGGGAAAAACAGGGTTTTCTATGAAAATAAGCGATATTTCAGGGGAAAAACAGGCATTTCTATGAAAATAAGCGATATTTCAGGGGAAAAACAGGCATTTCTATGAAAATAAGCGATATTTCAGGGGAAAAACAGGGATTTCTATGAAAATAAGCGATATTTAAGGGGAAAAACAGGGATTTCTCAGAAAATCAGCGATAATTCAGGGGAAAAACAGGGATTTCTATGAAAATAAGCGATATTTCAGGGGAAAAACAGGGATTTCTATGAAAATAAGCGATATTTAAGGGGAAAAACAGGGATTTCTATGAAAATAAGCGATATTTCAGGGGAAAAACAGGGATTTCTATGAAAATAAGCGATATTTAAGGTGAAAAACAGGGATTTCTATGAAAATAAGCGATATTTCAGGGGAAAAACAGGGATTTCTATGAAAATAAGCGATATTTAAGGGGAAAAACAGGGATTTCTATGAAAATAAGCGATATTTCAGGGGAAAAACAGGGATATCTATGAAAATCAGCGATATTTCAGGGGAAAAACAGGGATTTCCATGAAAATAAGCGATATTTAAGGGGAAAAACAGGGATTTCTCAGAAAATAAGCGATATTTCAGGGGAAAAACAGGGATTTCTCAGAAAATAAGCGATATTTAAGGGGAAAAACAGGGATTTCCATGAAAATCAGCGATTTTTCAGGGGAGAAACAGGGATTTCTATGAAAATAAGCGATATTTAAGGTGAAAAACAGGGATTTCTATGAAAATAAGCGATATTTCAGGGGAAAAACAGGGATTTCTATGAAAATAAGCGGTATTTAAGGGGAAAAACAGGGATTTCTAAGAAAATCAGCGATATTTCAGGGGAAAAACAGGGATTTCTATGAAAATAAGCGATATTTAAGGTGAAAAACAGGGATTTCTATGAAAATAAGCGATATTTAAGGGGAAAAACAGGGATTTCTATGAAAATAAGCGATATTTCAGGGGAAAAACAGGGATTTCTATGAAAATAAGCGATATTTAAGGGGAAAAACAGGGATTTCTATGAAAATAAGCGATATTTAAGGGGAAAAACAGGGATTTCTCAGAAAATAAGCGATATTTTAGGTGAAAAACAGGGATTTCTATGAAAATAAGCGATATTTAAGGGGAAAAAAAGGGATTTCTATGAAAATCAGCGATATTTAAGGGGATAATCAGGGATTTCTCAGAAAATGAGCGATATTTAAGGGGAAAAACAGGGATTTCTATGAAAATAAGCGATATTTCAGGGGAAAAACAGGGATTTCTATGAAAATAAGTGATATTTAAGGGGAAAAACAGGAATTTCTATGAAAATAAGCGATATTTAAGGGGAAAAACAGGGATTTCTCAGAAAATAAGCGATATTTAAGGGGAAAAACAGGGATTTCTATGAAAATAAGCGATATTTCAGGGGAAAAACAGGGATTTCTATGAAAATAAGCGATATTTAAGGGGAAAAACAGGGATTTCTAAGAAAATCAGCGATATTTCAGGGGAAAAACAGGGATTTCTATGAAAATGAGCGATATTTAAGGGGAAAAACAGGGATTTCTATGAAAATAAGCAATATTTCAGGGGAAAAACAGGGAGTTCTCAGAAAATAAGCGATATTTCAGGGGAAAAACAGGGATTTCTATGAAAATAAGCGATATTTAAGGGGAAAAACGGGGATTTCTATGAAAATCAGCGATATTTAAGGGGAAAAACAGGGATATCTATGAGAATCAGCGATATTTAAGGTGCAAAAACCGGGATTTCTCAGAAAATAAGCGATATTTAAGGGGAAAAACAGGGATTTCTCAGAAAAAAAGCGATATTTCAGGGGAAAAACAGGGATTTCCATGAAAATCAGCGATATTTAAGGGGAAAATCAGGGATTTCTATGAAAATGAGCGATATTTCAGGGGAAAAACAGGGTTTTCTCAAACAATAAGCGATATTTAAGGGGAAAAACAGGGATTTCTATGAAAATAAGCGATATTTCAGGGGAAAAACAGGGATTTCTATGAAAATAAGCGATATTTAAGGGGAAAAACAGGGATTTCTATGAAAATAAGCGATATTTAAGGGGAAAAACAGGGATTTCCATGAAAATAAGCGATATTTCAGGGGAAAAACAGGGATTTCTATGAAAATAAGCGATATATAAGGGGAAAAACAGGGATTTCTATGAAAATAAGCGATATTTCAGGGGAAAAACAGGGATTTCTATGAAAATAAGTGATATTTAAGGGGAAAAACAGGGATTTCTATGAAAATAAGCAATATTTAAGGGGAAAAACAGGGATTTCTATGAAAATAAGCGATATTTCAGGGGAAAAACAGGGATTTCTCAGAAAATAAGCGATATTTCAGGGGAAAAACAGGGATTTCTATGAAAGTAAGCGATATTTTAGGTGAAAAACAGGGATTTCTATGAAAATAAGCGATATTTCAGGGGAAAAACAGGGATTTCTATGAAAATAAGCGATATTTCAGGGGAAAAACAGGGATTTCTCAGAAAATAAGCGATATTTCAGGGGAAAAACAGGGATTTCTCAGAAAATAAGCGATATTTCAGGGGAAAAACAGGGATTTCTATGAAAATAAGCGATATTTAAGGGGAAAAACAGGGATTTCTATGAAAATAAGCGATATTTAAGGGGAAAAACAGGGATATCTATGAGAATCAGCGATATTTAAGGGGCAAAAACCGGGATTTCTCAGAAAATAAGCGATATTTAAGGGGAAAAACAGGGATTTCTCAGAAAAAAAGCGATATTTCAAGGGAAAAACAGGGATATCTATGAAAATCAGCGATATTTAAGGGGAAAATCAGGGATTTCTATGAAAATGAGCGATATTTCAGGGGAAAAACAGGGTTTTCTCAAACAATAAGCGATATTTAAGGGGAAAAACAGGGATTTCTATGAAAATAAGCGATATTTCAGGGGAAAAACAGGGATTTCTATGAAAATAAGCGATATTTAAGGGGAAAAACAGGGATTTCTATGAAAATAAGCGATATTTCAGGGGAAAAACAGGGATTTCTATGAAAATAAGCGATATTTAAGGTGAAAAACAGGGATTTCTATGAAAATAAGCGATATTTCAGGGGAAAAACAGGGATTTCTATGAAAATAAGCGATATTTAAGGGGAAAAACAGGGATTTCTATGAAAATAAGCGATATTTCAGGGGAAAAACAGGGATATCTATGAAAATCAGCGATATTTCAGGGGAAAAACAGGGATTTCCATGAAAATAAGCGATATTTAAGGGGAAAAACAGGGATTTCTCAGAAAATAAGCGATATTTCAGGGGAAAAACAGGGATTTCTCAGAAAATAAGCGATATTTAAGGGGAAAAACAGGGATTTCCATGAAAATCAGCGATTTTTCAGGGGAGAAACAGGGATTTCTATGAAAATAAGCGATATTTCAGGGGAAAAACAGGGATTTCTATGAAAATAAGCGATATATAAGGGGAAAAACAGGGATTTCTATAAAAATAAGCGATATTTCAGGGGAAAAACAGGGATTTCTATGAAAATAAGCGATATTTAAGGGGAAAAACAGGGTTTTCTATGAAAATAAGCGATATTTCAGGGGAAAAACAGTCATTTCTATGAAAATAAGCGATATTTCAGGGGAAAAACAGGGATTTCTATGAAAATAAGCGATATTTAAGGGGAAAAACAGGGATTTCTCAGAAAATCAGCGATATTTCAGGGGAAAAACAGGGATTTCTATGAAAATAAGCGATATTTCAGGGGAAAAACAGGGATTTCTATGAAAATAAGCGATATTTAAGGGGAAAAACAGGGATTTCTATGAAAATGAGCGATATTTCAGGGGAAAAACAGGGATTTCTCAGAAAATCAGCGATATTTCAGGGGAAAAACAGGGATTTCTATGAAAATAAGAGATATTTTAGGTGAAAAACAGGGATTTCCATGAAAATAAGCGATATTTCAGGGGAAAAACAGGGATTTCTATGAAAATAAGCGATATTTAAGGGGAAAATCAGGGATTTCTATGAAAATAAGCGATATTTAAGGGGAAAAACAGGGATTTCTATGAAAATAAGCGATATTTCAGGGGAAAAACAGGGATTTCTATGAAAATAAGCGATATTTCAGGGGAAAAACAGGGATATCTATGAAAATCAGCGATATTTAAGGGGAAAAACAGGGATTTCTCAGAAAATGAGCGATATTTAAGGGGAAAAACAGGGATTTCTATGAAAATAAGCGATATTTAAGGTGAAAAACAGGGATTTCTATGAAAATAAGCGATATTTCAGGGGAAAAACAGGGATTTCTATGAAAATAAGCGGTATTTAAGGGGAAAAACAGGGATTTCTAAGAAAATCAGCGATATTTCAGGGGAAAAACAGGGATTTCTATGAAAATAAGCAATATTTCAGGGGAAAAACAGGGATTTCTATGAAAATAAGCGATATTTCAGGGGAAAAACAGGGATTTCTATGAAAATAAGCGATATTTCAGGGGAAAAACAGGGATTTCTATGAAAATAAGCGATATTTAAGGGGAAAAACAGGGATTTCTATGAAAATAAGCGATATTTAAGGGGAAAAACAGGGATTTCTATGAAAATAAGCGATATCTCAGGGGAAAAACAGGGATTTCTATGAAAATAAGCGATATTTAAGGGGAAAAACAGGGATTTCCATGAAAATAAGCGATATTTAAGGGGAAAATCAGGGATTTCTCAGAAAATGAGCGATATTTAAGGGGAAAAACAGGGATTTCTCAGAAAATAAGCGATATTTCAGGGGAAAAACAGGGATTTCTATGAAAATAAGCGATATTTAAGGGGAAAAACAGGGATTTCTATGAAAATAAGCAATATTTCAGGGGAAAAACAGGGATATATATGAAAATAAGCGATATTTCAGGGGAAAAACAGGGATTTCTATGAAAATAAGCGATATTTCAGGGGAAAAACAGGGATTTCTATGAAAATAAGTGATATTTAAGGGGAAAAACAGGGATTTCTATGAAAATAAGCGATATTTAAGGGGAAAAACAGGGATTTCCATGAAAATAAGCGATATTTAAGGGGAAAAACAGGGATTTCTATGAAAATAAGCGATATTTCAGGGGAAAACAGGGATTTCTATGAAAATAAGCGATATTTCAGGGGAAAAACAGGGATTTCTATGAAAATAAGCGATATTTCAGGGGAAAAACAGGGATTTCTATGAAAATAAGCGATATTTCAGGGGAAAAACAGGGATTTCTCAGAAAATAAGCGATATTTAAGGGGAAAAACAGAGATTTCTATGAAAATAAGCGATATTTCAGGGGAAAAACAGGGATTTCTATGAAAATAAGCGATATTTAAGGGGAAAAACAGGGATTTCTCAGAAAATAAGCGATATTTAAGGGGAAAAACAGGGATTTCTATGAAAATGAGCGATATTTAAGGGGAAAAACAGGGTTTTCTATGAAAATAAGCGATATTTAAGGGGAAAAACAGGGATTTCTATGAAAATAAGCGATATTTCAAGAGAAAAACAGGGATATCTATGAAAATCAGCGATATTTCAGGGGAAAAACAGGGATATCTATGAAAATCAGCGATATTTAAGGTGAAAAACAGGGATTTCTCAAAAAATCAGCGATATTTCAGGGGAAAAACAGGGATTTCTATGAAAATAAGCGATATTTAAGGGGAAAAACAGGGATTTCTATGAAAATAAGCGATATTTCAGGGGAAAAACAGGGATTTCTCAGAAAATAAGCGATATTTCAGGGGAAAAACAGGGATATCTATGAAAATCAGCGATATTTCAGGGGAAAAACAGGGTTTTCTATGAAAATAAGCGATATTTAAGGGGAAAAACAGGGATTTCTCAGAAAATAAGCGATATTTAAGGGGAAAAACAGGGATTTCTATGAAAATCAGCGATATTTCAGGGGAAAAACAGGGATTTCTATGAAAATTAGCGATATTTCAGGGGAAAAACAGGGATTTCTATGAAAATAAGCGATATTTAAGGGGAAAAACAGGGATTTCTATGAAAATAAGCGATATTTAAGGGGAAAAACAGGGATTTCTATGAAAATAAGCGATATTTCAAGGGAAAAACAGGGATTTCTATGAAAATAAGCGATATTTCAGGGGAAAAACAGGGATTTCTATGAAAATAAGCGATATTTCAGGGGAAAAACAGGGATTTCTCAGAAAATAAGCGATATTTTAGTTGAAAAACAGGGATTTCCATGAAAATAAGCGATATTTCAGGGGAAAAACAGGGATTTCTCAGAAAATAAGCGATATTTTAGGGGAAAAACAGGGATTTCTATGAAAATAAGCGATATTTCAGGGGAAAAACAGGGATTTCTAAGAAAATAAGCGATATTTCAGGGGAAAAACAGGGATTTCTATGAAAATAAGCGATATTTCAGGGGAAAAACAGGGATTTCTATGAAAATAAGCGATATTTCAGGGGAAAAACAGGGATTTCTATGAAAATAAGCGATATTTACAGGAAAAAACAGGGATTTCTAAGAAAATAAGCGATATTTCAGGGGAAAAACAGGGATTACTATGAAAACAAGCGATATTTCACGGGAAAAACAGGGATTTCTATGAAAATAAGCGATATTTAAGGGGAAAAACAGGGATTTCTCAGAAAATAAGCGATATTTAAGGGGAAAAACAGGGATTTCTATGAAAATCAGCGATATTTAAGGGGAAAAACAGGGATTTCTAAGAAAATAAGCGATATTTCAGGGGAAAAACAGGGATTTCTATGAAAATAAGCGATATTTAAGGGGAAAAACAGGGATTTCTATGAAAATAAGCGATATTTCAGGGGAAAAACAGGGATTTCTATGAAAATAAGCGATATTAAAGGGGAAAAACAGGGTTTTCTATGAAAATCAGCGATATTTAAGGGGAAAAACAGGGATTTCTATGAAAATAAGCGATATTTCAGGGGAAAAACAGGGATTTCTATGAAAATAAGCGATATTTAAGGGGAAAAACAGGGATTTCCATGAAAATAAGCGATATTTCAGGGGAAAAACAGGGATTTCTATGAAAATAAGCGATATTTCAGGGGAAAAACAGGGATTTCTATGAAAATAAGCGATATTTCAGGGGAAAAACAGGGATTTCTATGAAAATAAGCGATATTTCAGGGGAAAAACAGGGATTTCTATGAAAATAAGCGATATTTCAGGGGAAAAACAGGGATTTCTCAGAAAATAAGCGATATTTAAGGGGAAAAACAGGGATTTCTATGAAAATAAGCGATATATAAGGGGAAAAACAGGGATTTCAATGAAAATAAGCGATATTTCAGGGGAAAAACAGGGATTTCTATGAAAATAAGCGATATTTCAGGGGAAAAACAGGGATTTCTATGAAAATGAGCGATATTTAAGGGGAAAAACAGGGTTTTCTATGAAAATAAGCGATATTTCAGGGGAAAAACAGGGATTTCTATGAAAATCAGTGATATTTCAGGGGAAAAACAGGGATTTCTATGAAAATAAGCGATATTTCAGGGGAAAAACAGGGATTTCTATGAAAATAAGCGATATTTCAGGGGAAAAACAGGGATTTCTATGAAAATCAGCGATATTTCAAGGCAAAAACCGGGATTTCTATGAAAATCAGCGATATTTAAGGGGAAAAACAGGGTTTTCTATGAAAATAAGCGATATTTCAGGGGAAAAACAGGGTTTTCTATGAAAATAAGCGATATTTCAGGGGAAAAACAGGGATTTCTATGAAAATAAGCGATATTTCAAGAGAAAAACAGGGATATCTATGAAAATCAGCGATATTTCAGGGGAAAAACAGGGATATCTATGAAAATCAGCGATATTTAAGGTGAAAAACAGGGATTTCTCAGAAAATCAGCGATATTTCAGGGGAAAAACAGGGATTTCTATGAAAATAAGCGATATTTAAGGGGAAAAACAGGGATTTCTATGAAAATAAGCGATATTTCAGGGGAAAAACAGGGATTTCTCAGAAAATAAGCGATATTTCAGGGGAAAAACAGGGATATCTATGAAAATCAGCGATATTTCAGAAGAAAAACAGGGATTTCTATGAAAATAAGCGATATTTCAGGGGAAAAACAGGGATTTCTATGAAAATAAGCGATATTTAAGGGGAAAAACAGGGATTTCTATGAAAATGAGCGATATTTCAGGGGAAAAACAGGGATTTCTCAGAAAATCAGCGATATTTCAGGGGAAAAACAGGGATTTCTATGAAAATAAGAGATATTTTAGGTGAAAAACAGGGATTTCCATGAAAATAAGCGATATTTCAGGGGAAAAACAGGGATTTCTATGAAAATAAGCGATATTTAAGGGGAAAATCAGGGATTTCTATGAAAATAAGCGATATTTAAGGGGAAAAACAGGGATTTCTATGAAAATAAGCGATATTTCAGGGGAAAAACAGGGATTTCTATGAAAATAAGCGATATTTCAAGGGAAAAACAGGGATTTCTATGAAAATAAGCGATATTTCAGGGGAAAAACAGGGATTTCTATGAAAATAAGCGATATTTCAGGGGAAAAACAGGGATTTCTCAGAAAATAAGCGATATTTTAGTTGAAAAACAGGGATTTCCATGAAAATAAGCGATATTTCAGGGGAAAAACAGGGATTTCTATGAAAATAAGCGATATTTTAGGGGAAAAACAGGGATTTCTATGAAAATAAGCGATATTTCAGGGGAAAAACAGGGATTTCTAAGAAAATAAGCGATATTTCAGGGGAAAAACAGGGATTTCTATGAAAATAAGCGATATTTCAGGGGAAAAACAGGGATTTCTATGAAAATAAGCGATATTTCAGGGGAAAAACAGGGATTTCTATGAAAATAAGCGATATTTACAGGAAAAAACAGGGATTTCTAAGAAAATAAGCGATATTTCAGGGGAAAAACAGGGATTACTATGAAAACAAGCGATATTTCACGGGAAAAACAGGGATTTCTATGAAAATAAGCGATATTTAAGGGGAAAAACAGGGATTTCTCAGAAAATAAGCGATATTTCAGGGGAAAAACAGGGATTTCTATGAAAATCAGCGATATTTAAGGGGAAAAACAGGGATTTCTAAGAAAATAAGCGATATTTCAGGGGAAAAACAGGGATTTCTATGAAAATAAGCGATATTTAAGGGGAAAAACAGGGATTTCTATGAAAATAAGCGATATTTCAGGGGAAAAACAGGGATTTCTATGAAAATAAGCGATATTAAAGGGGAAAAACAGGGTTTTCTATGAAAATAAGCGATATTTCAGGGGAAAAACAGGGATTTCTATGAAAATAAGCGATATTTCAGGGGAAAAACAGGGATTTCTATGAAAATAAGCGATATTTCAGGGGAAAAACAGGGATTTCTATGAAAATCAGCGATATTTCAGGGGAAAAACAGGGTTTTCTATGAAAATAAGCGATATTTAAGGGGAAAAACAGGGATTTCTCAGAAAATAAGCGATATTTCAGGGGAAAAACAGGGATTTCTATGAAAATAAGCGATATTTCAAGGGAAAAACAGGGATTTCTATGAAAATAAGCGATATTTAAGGGGAAAAACAGGGATTTCTCAGAAAATAAGCGATATTTAAGGGGAAAAACAGGGTTTTCTATGAAAATAAGCGATATTTAAGGGGAAAAACAGGGATTTCTATGAAAATAAGCGATATTTAAGGGGAAAAACAGGGATTTCTATGAAAATAAGCGATATTTCAGGGGAAAAACAGGGATTTCTATGAAAATAAGCGATATTTAAGGGGAAAAACAGGGATTTCTATGAAAATAAGCGATATTTCAGGGGAAAAACAGGGATTTCTATGAAAATAAGGGATATTTCAAGGGAAAAAAAGGGATTTCTATGAAAATCAGCGATATTTAAGGGGAAAATCAGGGATTTCTCAGAAAATGAGCGATATTTAAGGGGAAAAACAGGGTTTTCTCAGACAATAAGCGATATTTCAGGGGAAAAACGGATTTCTCAGAAAATAAGCGATATTTCAGGGGAAAAACAGGGATTTCTCAGAAAATAAGCGATATTTCAGGGGAAAAACAGGGATTTCTATGAAAATAAGCGATATTTCAGGGGAAAAACAGGGATTTCTATGAAAATAAGCGATATTTCAGGGGAAAAACAGGGATTTCTATGAAAATAAGCGATATTTAAGGGGAAAAACAGGGATTTCTATGAAAATAAGCGATATTTCAGGGGAAAAACAGGGATATCTATGAAAATAAGCGATATTTCAGGGGAAAATCAGGGATTTCTATGAAAATAAGCGATATTTAAGGGGAAAAACAGGGATTTCTATGAAAATAAGCGATATTTCAGGGGAAAAACAGGGATTTCTATGAAAATAAGCGATATTTAAGGGGAAAAACAGGGATTTCTATGAAAATAAGCGATATTTCAGGGGAAAAACAGGGATTTCTATGAAAATAAGCGATACTTCAGGGGAAAAACAGGGATTTCCATGAAAATAAGCGATATTTCAGGGGAAAAACAGGGATTTCTCAGAAAATAAGCGATATTTAAGGGGAAAAACAGGGTTTTCTATGAAAATAAGCGATATTTCAGGGGAAAAACAGGGATTTCTCAGAAAATAAGCGATATTTAAGGGGAAAATCAGGGATTTCTAAGAAAATAAGCGATATTTCAGGGGAAAAACAGGGATTTCTATGAAAATAAGCGATATTTCAGGGGAAAAACAGGGATTTCCATGAAAATAAGCGATATTTCAGGGGAAAAACCGGGATTTCTATGAAAATAAGCCATATTTAAGGGGAAAAACAGGGTTTTCTATGAAAATAAGCGATATTTCAGGGGAAAAACAGGGATTTCTATGAAAATAAGCGATACTTAAGGGGAAAAACAGGGATTTCTATGAAAATAAGCGATATTTCAGGGGAAAAACAGGGATTTCTATGAAAATGAGCGATATTTAAGGGGAAAAACAGGGATTTCTATGAAAATAAGCGATATTTCAGGGGAAAAACAGGGATTTCTATGAAAATGAGCGATATTTAAGGGGAAAAACAGGGATTTCCATGAAAATAAGCGATATTTAAGGGGAAAAACAGGGATTTCTAAGAAAATCAGCGATATTTCAGGGGAAAAACAGGGATTTCTATGAAAACAAGCGATATTTAAGGGGAAAAACAGGGATTTCCATGAAAATAAGCGATATTTATGGGGAAAAACAGGGATTTCTATGAAAATAAGCGATATTTCAGGGGAAAAGCAGGGATTTCTATGAAAATAAGCGATATTTAAGGGGAAAAACAGGGATTTCTATGAAAATAAGCGATATTTCAGGGGAAAAACAGGGATTTCTATGAAAATAAGCGATATTTCAAGGGAAAAACAGGGATTTCTATGAAAATCAGCGATATTTCAGGGGAAAAACAGGGATTTCTCAGAAAATAAGTGATATTTAAGGAGAAAAACAGGGATTTCTATGAAAATAAGCGATATTTCAGGGGAAAAACAGGGATATCTATGAAAATCAGCAATATTTAAGGGGAAAAACAGGGATTTCTCAGAAAATAAGCGATATTTTAGTTGAAAAACAGGGATTTCTATGAAAATGAGCGATATTTCAGGGGAAAAACAGGGATTTCTATGAAAATAAGCGATATTTCAGGGGAAAAACAGGGATTTCTATGAAAATAAGCGATATTTAAGGGGAAAAACAGGGTTTTCTATGAAAATAGGCGATATTTCAGGGGAAAAACAGGGATTTCTATGAAAATAAGCGATATTTCAGGGGAAAAACAGGGATTTCTATGAAAATAAGCGATATTTCAGGGGAAAAACAGGGATATCTATGAAAATAAGCGATATTTAAGGGGAAAAACAGGGATTTCTATGAAAATAAGCGATATTTCAGGGGAAAAACAGGGATTTCTATGAAAACAAGCGATATTTCACGGGAAAAACAGGGATTTCCATGAAAATAAGTGATATTTCAGGGGAAAAACAGGGATTTCTATGAAAATAAGCGATATTTCAGGGGAAAAACAGGGATTTCTATGAAAATAAGTGATATTTCAAGGGAAAAACAGGGATATCTATGAAAATCAGCGATATTTAAGGGGAAAAACAGGGTTTTCTATGAAAATAAGCGATATTTAAGGGGAAAAACAGGGTTTTCTATGAAAATAAGCGATATTTCAAGGGAAAAACAGGGATTTCTATGAAAATAAGCGATATTTCAAGGGAAAAACAGGGATATCTATGAAAATCAGCGATATTTCAGGGGAAAAACAGGGATATCTATGAAAATCAGCGATATTTAAGGTGAAAAACAGGGATTTCCATGAAAATAAGCGATATTTATGGGGAAAAACAGGGATTTCTATGAAAATAAGCGATATTTAAGGTGAAAAACAGGGATTTCTATGAAAATAAGCGATATTTCAGGGGAAAAACAGGGATTTCTCAGAAAATAAGCGATATTTCAGGGGAAAAACAGGGATATCTATGAAAATCAGCGATATTTAAGGGGAAAAACAGGGATTTCTATGAAAATAAGCGATATTTAAGGGGAAAAACAGGGATTTCTATGAAAATAAGCGATATTTCAGGGGAAAAACAGGGATTTCCATGAAAATAAGCGATATTTCAGGGGAAAAACAGGGATTTCTATGAAAATAAGCGATACTTCAGGGGAAAAACAGGGATTTCTATGAAAATAAGCGATATTTCAGGGGAAAAACAGGGATTTCTATGAAAATAAGCGATATTTCAGGGGAAAAACAGGGATTTCTATGAAAATAAGCGATATTTAAGGGGAAAAACAGGGATTTCTATGAAAATAAGCGATATTTAAGGGGAAAAACAGGGATATCTATGAAAATCAGCGATATTTAAGGGGAAAATCAGGGATTTCTATGAAAATAAGCGATATTTAATGGGAAAAACAGGGTTTTCTCAGACAATAAGCGATATTTAAGGGGAAAAACAGGGATTTCTATGAAAATAAGCGATATTCAATGGGAAAAACAGGGATTTCTATGAAAATGAGCGATATTTAAGGGGAAAAACAGGGATTTCTCAGAAAATAAGCGATATTTCAGGGGAAAAACAGGGATTTCTATGAAAATAAGCGATATTTTAGGTGAAAAAAAGGGATTTCCATGAAAATAAGCGATATTTCAGGGGAACAACAGGGATTTCTATGAAAATCAGCGATATTTCAGTGGAAAAACAGGGTTTTCTATGAAAATAAGGGATATTTAAGGGGAAAAACAGGGATTTCCATGAAAATAAGCGATTTTTCAGGGGAGAAACAAGGATTTCTATGAAAACAAGCGATATTTCACGGGA
The DNA here is from genome assembly GCF_951394365.1 of Tetrao urogallus. Classification (NCBI taxonomy): domain Eukaryota; kingdom Metazoa; phylum Chordata; class Aves; order Galliformes; family Phasianidae; genus Tetrao; species Tetrao urogallus. The sequence goes on along the minus strand of NW_027638878.1, from coordinate 329,341 downwards.
AAAACAGGGATTTCTATGAAAATAAGCGATATTTCAGGGGAAAAACCGGGATTTCTATGAAAATAAGCCATATTTAAGGGGAAAAACAGGGTTTTCTATGAAAATAAGCGATATTTCAGGGGAAAAACAGGGATTTCTATGAAAATAAGCGATACTTAAGGGGAAAAACAGGGATTTCTATGAAAATAAGCGATATTTAAGGGGAAAAACAGGGATTTCTATGAAAATCAGCGATATTTTAGGTGAAAAACAGGGATTTCTATGAAAATAAGCGATATTTCAGGGGAAAAACAGGGATTTCTATGAAAATAAGCGATATTTCAGGGGAAAAACAGGGATTTCTATGAAAATAAGCGATATTTAAGGGGAAAAACAGGGATTTCTAAGAAAATCAGCGATATTTCAGGGGAAAAACAGGGATTTCTATGAAAACAAGCGATATTTCACGGGAAAAACAGGGATTTCCATGAAAATAAGCGATATTTATGGGGAAAAACAGGGATTTCTATGAAAATAAGCGATATTTCAAGGGAAAAGCAGGGATTTCTATGAAAATAAGCGATATTTAAGGGGAAAAACAGGGATTTCTATGAAAATAAGCGATATTTCAGGGGAAAAACAGGGATTTCTATGAAAATAAGCGATATTTCAAGGGAAAAACAGGGATTTCTATGAAAATCAGCGATATTTCAGGGGAAAAACAGGGATTTCTCAGAAAATAAGTGATATTTAAGGAGAAAAACAGGGATTTCTATGAAAATAAGCGATATTTCAGGGGAAAAACAGGGATATCTATGAAAATCAGCAATATTTAAGGGGAAAAACAGGGATTTCTCAGAAAATAAGCGATATTTTAGTTGAAAAACAGGGATTTCTATGAAAATGAGCGATATTTAAGGGGAAAAACAGGGATTTCTATGAAAATAAGCGATATTTCAGGGGAAAAACAGGGATTTCTCAGAAAATAAGCGATATTTCAGGGGAAAAACAGGGATTTCTATGAAAATAGGCGATATTTCAGGGGAAAAACAGGGATTTCTATGAAAATAAGCGATATTTCAGGGGAAAAACAGGGATTTCTATGAAAATAAGCGATATTTCAGGGGAAAAACAGGGATATCTATGAAAATAAGCGATATTTCAGGGGAAAAACAGGGATTTCTATGAAAATAAGCGATATTTCAGGGGAAAAACAGGGATTTCTATGAAAACAAGCGATATTTCACGGGAAAAACAGGGATTTCCATGAAAATAAGTGATATTTCAGGGGAAAAACAGGGATTTCTATGAAAATAAGCGATATTTCAGGGGAAAAACAGGGATTTCTATGAAAATAAGTGATATTTCAAGGGAAAAACAGGGATATCTATGAAAATCAGCGATATTTAAGGGGAAAAACAGGGTTTTCTATGAAAATAAGCGATATTTAAGGGGAAAAACAGGGTTTTCTATGAAAATAAGCGATATTTAAGGGGAAAAACAGGGATTTCTATGAAAATAAGCGATATTTCAAGGGAAAAACAGGGATATCTATGAAAATCAGCGATATTTCAGGGGAAAAACAGGGATATCTATGAAAATCAGCGATATTTAAGGTGAAAAACAGGGATTTCTCAGAAAATAAGCGATATTTCAGGGGAAAAACAGGGATTTCTATGAAAATAAGCGATATTTAAGGTGAAAAACAGGGATTTCTATGAAAATAAGCGATATTTCAGGGGAAAAACAGGGATTTCTCAGAAAATAAGCGATATTTCAGGGGAAAAACAGGGATATCTATGAAAATCAGCGATATTTAAGGGGAAAAACAGGGATTTCTATGAAAATAAGCGATATTTAAGGGGAAAAACAGGGATTTCTATGAAAATAAGCGATATTTAAGAGGAAAAACAGGGATTTCCATGAAAATAAGCGATATTTCAGGGGAAAAACAGGGATTTCTATGAAAATAAGCGATATTTAAGGGGAAAAACAGGGGTTTCTATGAAAATCAGCGATATTTCAGGGGAAAAACAGGGATTTCTATGAAAATAAGCGATATTTCAGGGGAAAAACAGGGATTTCTATGAAAATAAGCGATATTTAAGGGGAAAAACAGGGATTTCTATGAAAATAAGCGATATTTAAGGGGAAAAACAGGGATTTCTATGAAAATAAGCGATATTTCAGGGGAAAAACAGGGATTTCTATGAAAATAAGCGATATTTCAGGGGAAAAACAGGGATTTCTAAGAAAATCAGCGATATTTCAGGGGAAAAACAGGGATTTCTATGAAAACAAGCGATATTTCACGGGAAAAACAGGGATATCTATGAAAATAAGCGATATTTATGGGGAAAAACAGGGATTTCTATGAAAATAAGCGATATTTCAGGGGAAAAGCAGGGATTTCTATGAAAATAAGCGATATTTAAGGGGAAAAACAGGGATTTCTATGAAAATAAGCGATATTTCAGGGGAAAAACAGGGATTTCTATGAAAATAAGCGATATTTCAAGGGAAAAACAGGGATTTCTATGAAAATCAGCGATATTTCAGGGGAAAAACAGGGATTTCTCAGAAAATAAGTGATATTTAAGGAGAAAAACAGGGATTTCTATGAAAATAAGCGATATTTCAGGGGAAAAACAGGGATATCTATGAAAATCAGCAATATTTAAGGGGAAAAACAGGGATTTCTCAGAAAATAAGCGATATTTTAGTTGAAAAACAGGGATTTCTATGAAAATGAGCGATATTTAAGGGGAAAAACAGGGATTTCTATGAAAATAAGCGATATTTCAGGGGAAAAACAGGGATTTCTCAGAAAATAAGCGATATTTCAGGGGAAAAACAGGGATTTCTATGAAAATAGGCGATATTTCAGGGGAAAAACAGGGATTTCTATGAAAATAAGCGATATTTCAGGGGAAAAACAGGGATTTCTATGAAAATAAGCGATATTTCAGGGGAAAAACAGGGATATCTATGAAAATAAGCGATATTTAAGGGGAAAAACAGGGATTTCTATGAAAATAAGCGATATTTCAGGGGAAAAACAGGGATTTCTATGAAAACAAGCGATATTTCAGGGGAAAAACAGGGATTTCCATGAAAATAAGTGATATTTCAGGGGAAAAACAGGGATTTCTATGAAAATAAGCGATATTTCAGGGGAAAAACAGGGATTTCTATGAAAATAAGTGATATTTCAAGGGAAAAACAGGGATATCTATGAAAATCAGCGATATTTAAGGGGAAAAACAGGGTTTTCTATGAAAATAAGCGATATTTAAGGGGAAAAACAGGGTTTTCTATGAAAATAAGCGATATTTAAGGGGAAAAACAGGGATTTCTATGAAAATAAGCAATATTTCAAGGGAAAAACAGGGATATCTATGAAAATCAGCGATATTTCAGGGGAAAAACAGGGATATCTATGAAAATCAGCGATATTTAAGGTGAAAAACAGGGATTTCTCAGAAAATAAGCGATATTTCAGGGGAAAAACAGGGATTTCTATGAAAATAAGCGATATTTAAGGTGAAAAACAGGGATTTCTATGAAAATAAGCGATATTTCAGGGGAAAAACAGGGATTTCTCAGAAAATAAGCGATATTTCAGGGGAAAAACAGGGATATCTATGAAAATCAGCGATATTTAAGGAGAAAAACAGGGATTTCTATGAAAATAAGCGATATTTAAGGGGAAAAACAGGGATTTCTATGAAAATAAGCGATATTTAAGGGGAAAAACAGGGATTTCCATGAAAATAAGCGATATTTCAGGGGAAAAACAGGGATTTCTATGAAAATAAGCGATATTTAAGGGGAAAAACAGGGGTTTCTATGAAAATCAGCGATATTTCAGGGGAAAAACAGGGATTTCTATGAAAATAAGCGATATTTCAGGGGAAAAACAGGGATTTCTATGAAAATAAGCGATATTTCAGGGGAAAAACAGGGATTTCTATGAAAATAAGCGATATTTCAGGGGAAAAACAGGGATTTCTATGAAAATAAGCGATATTTCAGGGGAAAAACAGGGATTTCTCAGAAAATAAGCGATATTTTAGGGGAAAAACAGGGATTTCTATGAAAATAAGCGATATTTCAAGGGAAAAACAGGGATTTCTAAGAAAATAAGCGATATTTAAGGGGAAAAACAGGGATTTCCATGAAAATAAGCGATATTTCAGGGGAAAAACAGGGATTTCTATGAAAATAAGCGATATTTCAGGGGAAAAACAGGGATTTCTATGAAAATAAGCGATATTTAAGGGGAAAAACAGGGATTTCCATGAAAATAAGCGATATTTCAGGGGAAAAACAAGGATTACTATGAAAACAAGCGATATTTCACGGGAAAAACAGGGATTTCTATGAAAATAAGCGATATTTCAGGGGAAAAACAGGGATTTCTCAGAAAATAAGCGATATTTCAGGGGAAAAGCAGGGATTTCTATGAAAATCAGCGATATTTAAGGGGAAAAACAGGGATTTCTAAGAAAATAAGCGATATTTCAGGGGAAAAACAGGGATTTCTATGAAAATAAGCGATATTTAAGGGGAAAAACAGGGATTTCTATGAAAATAAGCGATATTTAAGGGGAAAAACAGGGATTTCTATGAAAATAAGCGATATTTAAGGGGAAAAACAGGGTTTTCTATGAAAATAAGCGATATTTCAGGGGAAAAACAGGGATTTCTATGAAAATAAGCGATATTTCAGGGGAAAAACAGGGATTTCTATGAAAATAAGCGATATTTAAGGGGAAAAACAGGGTTTTCTATGAAAATAAGCGATATTTCAGGGGAAAAACAGGGATTTCTATGAAAATAAGCGATATTTCAGGGGAAAAACAGGGATTTCTATGAAAATAAGCGATATTTAAGGGGAAAAACAGGGATTTCTCAGAAAATAAGCGATATTTCAGGAGAAAAGCAGGGATTTCTATGAAAATCAGCGATATTTCAGGGGAAAAACAGGGATTTCTAAGAAAATAAGCGATATTTCAGGGGAAAAACAGGGATTTCTATGAAAATAAGCGATATTTAAGGGGAAAAACAGGGATTTCTATGAAAATAAGCGATATTTCAGGGGAAAAACAGGGATTTCTATGCAAATAAGCGATATTTAAGGGGAAAAACAGGGATTTCTCAGAAAATAAGCGATATTTCAGGGGAAAAACAGGGATTTCTATGAAAATAAGCGATATTTCAGGGGAAAAACAGGGATTTCTATGAAAATAAGCGATATTTCAAGGGAAAAACAGGGATATCTATGAAAATCAGCGATATTTAAGGGGAAAAACAGAGTTTTCTCAGACAATAAGCGATATTTAAGGGGAAAAACAGGGATTTCTATGAAAATAAGCGATATTTCAGGGGAAAAACAGGGATTTCTATGAAAATAAGCGATATTTCAAGGGAAAAACAGGGATTTCTATGAAAATCAGCGATATTTAAGGGGAAAAACAGGGTTTTCTATGAAAATAAGCGATATTTCAGGGGAAAAACAGGGATTTCTATGAAAATAAGCGATATTTCAGGGGAAAAACAGGGATTTCTATGAAAATAAGCGATATTTCAGGGGAAAAACAGGAATTTCTATGAAAATAAGCGATATTTAAGGGGAAAAACAGGGATTTCTATGAAAATAAGCGATATTTCAGGGGAAAAACAGGGATATCTATGAAAATAAGCGATATTTCAGGGGAAAAACAGGGATTTCTCAGAAAATAAGCGATATTTCAGGGGAAAAAAAGGGATTTCTATGAAAATCAGCGATATTTAAGGGGAAAATCAGGGATTTCTCAGAAAATGAGCGATATTTAAGGGGAAAAACAGGGTTTTCTCAGACAATAAGCGATATTTCAGGGGAAAAACGGATTTCTCAGAAAATAAGCGCTATTTCAGGGGAAAAACAGGGATTTCTATGAAAATAAGCGATATTTAAGGGGAAAAACAGGGATTTCTATGAAAATAAGCGATATTTAAGGGGAAAAACAGGGATTTCTATGAAAATAAGCGATATTTCAGGGGAAAAACAGGGATTTCTATGAAAATAAGCGATATTTCAGGGGAAAAACAGGGATTTCTATGAAAATAAGCGATATTTCAGGGGAAAAACAGGGATTTCTCAGAAAATAAGCGATATTTCAGGGGAAAATCAGGGATTTCTATGAAAATAAGCGATATTTCAGGGGAAAAACAGGGATTTCTATGAAAATAAGCGATATTTCAGGGGAAAAACAGGGATTTCCATGAAAATAAGCGATATTTCAGGGGAAAAACAGGGATTTCTCAGGAAATAAGCGATATTTAAGGGGAAAAACAGGGATTTCTCAGAAAATAAGCGATATTTCAGGGGAAAAACAGGGATTTCTATGAAAATAAGCGATATTTAAGGGGAAAAACAGGGATTTCTATGAAAATAAGCGATATTTCAGGGGAAAAACAGGGATTTCTATGAAAATATGCGATATTTAAGGGGAAAAACAGGGATTTCTATGAAAATAAGCGATATTTCAGGGGAAAAACAGGGATTTCTCTGAAAATAAGCGATATTTTAGGTGAAAAACAGGGATTTCTATGAAAATAAGCGATATTTCAGGGGAAAAACAGGGATTTCTATGAAAATAAGCGATATTTCAGGGGAAAATCAGGGATTTCTCAGAAAATAAGCGATATTTAAGGGGAAAAACAGGGATTTCCATGAAAATAAGCGATATTTCAAGGGAAAAACAGGGATATCTATGAAAATCAGCGATATTTAAGGGGAAAAACAGGGTTTTCTATGAAAATAAGCGATATTTCAGGTGAAAAACAGGGATTTCTCAGAAAATAAGCGATATTTCAAGGGAAAAACAGGGATTTCTATGAAAATCAGCGATATTTTAGGGAAAAACAAGTATTTCTATGAAAATCAGCGATATTTAAGGGGAAAAACAGGGTTTTCTATGAAAATAAGCGATATTTCAGGGGAAAAACAGGGTTTTCTCAGAAAATAAGCGATATTTCAGGGGAAAAACAGGGATTTCTCAGAAAATAAGCGATATTTAAGGGGAAAAACAGGGTTTTCTATGAAAATCAGCGATATTTCAGGGGAAAAACCGGGATTTCTATGAAAATAAGCGATATTTAAGGGGAAAAACAGGGATTTCTATGAAAATAAGCGATATTTCAAGGGAAAAACAGGGATATCTATGAAAATCAGCGATATTTCAGGGGAAAATAAGGGATTTCTATGAAAATGAGCGATATTTAAGGGGAAAAACAGGGATTTCTATGAAAATAAGCGATATTTCAGGGGAAAAACAGGGATTTCTATGAAAATAAGCGATATTTCAGGGGAAAAACAGGGATTTCTCAGAAAAGAAGCGATATTTAAGGGGAAAAACAGGGTTTTCTATGAAAATAAGCGATATTTCAGGGGAAAAACAGGGTTTTCTATGAAAATAAGCGATATTTCAGGGGAAAAACAGGGATTTCTCAGAAAATAAGCGATATTTCAGGGGAAAAAAAGGGATTTCTATGAAAATCAGCGATATTTAAGGGGAAAATCAGGGATTTCTCAGAAAATGAGCGATATTTAAGGGGAAAAACAGGGTTTTCTCAGACAATAAGCGATATTTCAGGGGAAAAACGGATTTCTCAGAAAATAAGCGATATTTAAGGGGAAAAACAGGGATTTCTATGAAAATAAGCGATATTTCAGGGGAAAAACAGGGATTTCTATGAAAATAAGCGATATTTAAGGGGAAAAACAGGGATTTCTCAGAAAATAAGCGATATTTCAGGGGAAAAACAGGGATTTCTATGAAAATAAGCGATATTTCAGGGGAAAAACAGGGATTTCTATGAAAATAAGCGATATTTCAGGGGAAAAACAGGGATTTCTATGAAAATAAGCGATATTTAAGGGGAAAAACAGGGATTTCTATGAAAATAAGCGATATTTCAGGGGAAAACAGGGATTTCTATGAAAATAAGTGATATTTTAGGTGAAAAACAGGGATTTCCATGAAAATAAGCGATATTTCAGGGGAAAAACAGGGATTTCTCAGGAAATAAGCGATATTTAAGGGGAAAAACAGGGATTTCTCAGAAAATAAGCGATATTTAAGGGGAAAAACAGGGATTTCTATGAAAATAAGCGATATTTAAGGGGAAAAACAGGGATTTCTCAGAAAATAAGCGATATTTCAGGGGAAAAACAGGGATTTCTATGAAAATAAGCGATATTTCAGGGGAAAAACAGGGATTTCTATGAAAATAAGCGATATTTCAAGGGAAAAACAGGGATTTCTCTGAAAATAAGCGATATTTTAGGTGAAAAACAGGGATTTCCATGAAAATAAGCGATATTTCAGGGGAAAAACAGGGATTTCTATGAAAATAAGCGATATTTCAGGGGAAAAACAGGGATTTCTATGAAAATAAGCGATATTTCAGGGGAAAAACAGGGATTTCCATGAAAATAAGCGATATTTCAACGGAAAAACAGGGATATCTATGAAAATCAGCGATATTTAAGGGGAAAAACAGGGTTTTCTATGAAAATAAGCGATATTTCAGGTGAAAAACAGGGATTTCTCAGAAAATAAGCGATATTTCAAGGGAAAAACAGGGATTTCTATGAAAATAAGCGATATTTAAGGGGAAAAACAGGGATTTCTATGAAAATAAGCGATATTTCAGGGGAAAAACAGGGATTTCTATGAAAATAAGCGATATTTCACGGGAAAAACAGGGTTTTCTCAGAAAATAAGCGATATTTCAGGGGAAAAACAGGGATTTCTCAGAAAATAAGCGATATTTAAGGGGAAAAACAGGGTTTTCTATGAAAATCAGCGATATTTCAGGGGAAAAACCGGGATTTCTATGAAAATAAGCGATATTTCAGGGGAAAAACAGGGATTTCTATGAAAATAAGCGATATTTCAAGGGAAAAACAGGGATATCTATGAAAATAAGCGATATTTCAGGGGAAAATAAGGGATTTCTATGAAAATGAGCGATATTTAAGGGGAAAAACAGGGTTTTCTCAGACAATAAGCGATATTTCAGGGGAAAAACAGGGATTTCTATGAAAATAAGCGATATTTCAGGGGAAAAACAGGGATTTCTATGAAAATCAGCGATATTTCAGGGGAAAAACAGGGATTTCTATGAAAATCAGCGATATTTAAGGGGAAAAACAGGGATTTCTATGAAAATAAGTGATATTTAAGGGGAAAAACAGGGATTTCTATGAAAATAAGCGATATTTCAGGGGAAAAACAGGGATATCTATGAAAATCAGCGATATTTCAGGGGAAAAACAGGGATATCTATGAAAATAAGCGATATTTCAGGGGAAAAACAGGGATTTCTATGAAAATAAGCGATATTTAAGGGGAAAAACAGGGATTTCTATGAAAATAAGCGATATTTCAAGGGAAAAACAGGGATTTCTATGAAAATAAGCGATATTTCAGGGGAAAAACAGGGATATCTATGAAAATCAGCGATATTTAAGGGGAAAATCAGGGATTTCTCAGAAAATGAGCGATATTTAAGGGGAAAAACAGGGTTTTCTCAGACAATAAGCGATATTTCAGGGGAAAATCAGGGATTTCTATGAAAATAAGCGATATTTCAGGGGAAAAACAGGCATATCTATGAGAACGAGCGATATTTCAGGGGAAAAACAGGGATTTCTATGAAAATAAGCGATATTTCAGGGGAAAAACAGGGATTTCTATGAAAATGAGCGATATTTACAGGAAAAAACAGGGATTTCTATGAAAATAAGCGATATTTCAGGGGAAAAACAGGGATTACTATGAAAATAAGCGATATTTCAAGGGAAAAACAGGGATTTCTATGAAAATCAGCGATATTTAAGGGGAAAAACAGGGTTTTCTATGAAAATAAGCGATATTTCAGGGGAAAAACAGGGATTTCTATGAAAATAAGCGATATTTCAGGGGAAAAACAGGGATTTCTATGAAAATAAGCGATATTTCAGGGGAAAAACAGGAATTTCTATGAAAATAAGCGATATTTAAGGGGAAAAACAGGGATTTCTATGAAAATAAGCGATATTTCAGGGGAAAAACAGGGATATCTATGAAAATAAGCGATATTTCAGGGGAAAAACAGGGATTTCTCAGAAAATAAGCGATATTTCAGGGGAAAAAAAGGGATTTCTATGAAAATCAGCGATATTTAAGGGGAAAATCAGGGATTTCTCAGAAAATGAGCGATATTTAAGGGGAAAAACAGGGTTTTCTCAGACAATAAGCGATATTTCAGGGGAAAAACGGATTTCTCAGAAAATAAGCGCTATTTCAGGGGAAAAACAGGGATTTCTATGAAAATAAGCGATATTTAAGGGGAAAAACAGGGATTTCTATGAAAATAAGCGATATTTAAGGGGAAAAACAGGGATTTCTATGAAAATAAGCGATATTTCAGGGGAAAAACAGGGATTTCTATGAAAATAAGCGATATTTCAGGGGAAAAACAGGGATTTCTATGAAAATAAGCGATATTTCAGGGGAAAAACAGGGATTTCTCAGAAAATAAGCGATATTTCAGGGGAAAATCAGGGATTTCTATGAAAATAAGCGATATTTCAGGGGAAAAACAGGGATTTCTATGAAAATAAGCGATATTTCAGGGGAAAAACAGGGATTTCCATGAAAATAAGCGATATTTCAGGGGAAAAACAGGGATTTCTCAGGAAATAAGCGATATTTAAGGGGAAAAACAGGGATTTCTCAGAAAATAAGCGATATTTCAGGGGAAAAACAGGGATTTCTATGAAAATAAGCGATATTTAAGGGGAAAAACAGGGATTTCTATGAAAATAAGCGATATTTCAGGGGAAAAACAGGGATTTCTATGAAAATATGCGATATTTAAGGGGAAAAACAGGGATTTCTATGAAAATAAGCGATATTTCAGGGGAAAAACAGGGATTTCTCTGAAAATAAGCGATATTTTAGGTGAAAAACAGGGATTTCCATGAAAATAAGCGATATTTCAGGGGAAAAACAGGGATTTCTATGAAAATAAGCGATATTTCAGGGGAAAAACAGGGATTTCTATGAAAATAAGCGATATTTAAGGGGAAAAACAGGGATTTCCATGAAAATAAGCGATATTTCAGGGGAAAAACAGGGATATCTATGAAAATCAGCGATATTTAAGGGGAAAAACAGGGTTTTCTATGAAAATAAGCGATATTTCAGGTGAAAAACAGGGATTTCTCAGAAAATAAGCGATATTTCAAGGGAAAAACAGGGATTTCTATGAAAATCAGCGATATTTTAGGGAAAAACAAGTATTTCTATGAAAATCAGCGATATTTAAGGGGAAAAACAGGGTTTTCTATGAAAATAAGCGATATTTCAGGGGAAAAACAGGGTTTTCTCAGAAAATAAGCGATATTTCAGGGGAAAAACAGGGATTTCTCAGAAAATAAGCGATATTTAAGGGGAAAAACAGGGTTTTCTATGAAAATCAGCGATATTTCAGGGGAAAAACCGGGATTTCTATGAAAATAAGCGATATTTAAGGGGAAAAACAGGGATTTCTATGAAAATAAGCGATATTTCAAGGGAAAAACAGGGATATCTATGAAAATCAGCGATATTTCAGGGGAAAATAAGGGATTTCTATGAAAATGAGCGATATTTAAGGGGAAAAACAGGGTTTTCTCAGACAATAAGCGATATTTCAGGGGAAAAACAGGGATTTCTATGAAAATAAGCGATATTTCAGGGGAAAAACAGGGATTTCTCAGAAAAGAAGCGATATTTAAGGGGAAAAACAGGGTTTTCTATGAAAATAAGCGATATTTCAGGGGAAAAACAGGGTTTTCTATGAAAATAAGCGATATTTCAGGGGAAAAACAGGGATTTCTCAGAAAATAAGCGATATTTCAGGGGAAAAAAAGGGATTTCTATGAAAATCAGCGATATTTAAGGGGAAAATCAGGGATTTCTCAGAAAATGAGCGATATTTAAGGGGAAAAACAGGGTTTTCTCAGACAATAAGCGATATTTCAGGGGAAAAACGGATTTCTCAGAAAATAAGCGATATTTAAGGGGAAAAACAGGGATTTCTATGAAAATAAGCGATATTTCAGGGGAAAAACAGGGATTTCTATGAAAATAAGCGATATTTAAGGGGAAAAACAGGGATTTCTCAGAAAATAAGCGATATTTCAGGGGAAAAACAGGGATTTCTATGAAAATAAGCGATATTTCAGGGGAAAAACAGGGATTTCTATGAAAATAAGCGATATTTCAGGGGAAAAACAGGGATTTCTATGAAAATAAGCGATATTTAAGGGGAAAAACAGGGATTTCTATGAAAATAAGCGATATTTCAGGGGAAAACAGGGATTTCTATGAAAATAAGTGATATTTTAGGTGAAAAACAGGGATTTCCATGAAAATAAGCGATATTTCAGGGGAAAAACAGGGATTTCTCAGGAAATAAGCGATATTTAAGGGGAAAAACAGGGATTTCTCAGAAAATAAGCGATATTTAAGGGGAAAAACAGGGATTTCTATGAAAATAAGCGATATTTAAGGGGAAAAACAGGGATTTCTATGAAAATAAGCAATATTTCAGGGGAAAAACAGGGATTTCTATGAAAATAAGCGATATTTCAGGGGAAAAACAGGGATTTCTATGAAAATAAGCGATATTTCAAGGGAAAAACAGGGATTTCTCTGAAAATAAGCGATATTTTAGGTGAAAAACAGGGATTTCCATGAAAATAAGCGATATTTCAGGGGAAAAACAGGGATTTCTATGAAAATAAGCGATATTTCAGGGGAAAAACAGGGATTTCTATGAAAATAAGCGATATTTCAGGGGAAAAACAGGGATTTCCATGAAAATAAGCGATATTTCAACGGAAAAACAGGGATATCTATGAAAATCAGCGATATTTAAGGGGAAAAACAGGGTTTTCTATGAAAATAAGCGATATTTCAGGTGAAAAACAGGGATTTCTCAGAAAATAAGCGATATTTCAAGGGAAAAACAGGGATTTCTATGAAAATAAGCGATATTTCAGGGGAAAAACAGGGATTTCTATGAAAATAAGCGATATTTCAGGGGAAAAACAGGGATTTCTATGAAAATAAGCGATATTTCACGGGAAAAACAGGGTTTTCTCAGAAAATAAGCGATATTTCAGGGGAAAAACAGGGATTTCTCAGAAAATAAGCGATATTTAAGGGGAAAAACAGGGTTTTCTATGAAAATCAGCGATATTTCAGGGGAAAAACCGGGATTTCTATGAAAATAAGCGATATTTCAGGGGAAAAACAGGGATTTCTATGAAAATAAGCGATATTTCAAGGGAAAAACAGGGATATCTATGAAAATAAGCGATATTTCAGGGGAAAATAAGGGATTTCTATGAAAATGAGCGATATTTAAGGGGAAAAACAGGGTTTTCTCAGACAATAAGCGATATTTCAGGGGAAAAACAGGGATTTCTATGAAAATAAGCGATATTTCAGGGGAAAAACAGGGATTTCTATGAAAATCAGCGATATTTCAGGGGAAAAACAGGGATTTCTATGAAAATCAGCGATATTTAAGGGGAAAAACAGGGATTTCTATGAAAATAAGTGATATTTAAGGGGAAAAACAGGGATTTCTATGAAAATAAGCGATATTTCAGGGGAAAAACAGGGATATCTATGAAAATCAGCGATATTTCAGGGGAAAAACAGGGATATCTATGAAAATCAGCGATATTTAAGGGGAAAAACAGGGATTTCTATGAAAATAAGCGATATTTCAGGGGAAAAACAGGGATTTCTATGAAAATAAGCGATATTTCAAGGGAAAAACAGGGATTTCTATGAAAATAAGCGATATTTCAGGGGAAAAACAGGGATATCTATGAAAATCAGCGATATTTAAGGGGAAAATCAGGGATTTCTCAGAAAATGAGCGATATTTAAGGGGAAAAACAGGGTTTTCTCAGACAATAAGCGATATTTCAGGGGAAAATCAGGGATTTCTATGAAAATAAGCGATATTTCAGGGGAAAAACAGGCATATCTATGAGAACGAGCGATATTTCAGGGGAAAAACAGGGATTTCTATGAAAATAAGCGATATTTCAGGGGAAAAACAGGGATTTCTATGAAAATGAGCGATATTTACAGGAAAAAACAGGGATTTCTATGAAAATAAGCGATATTTCAGGGGAAAAACAGGGATTACTATGAAAATAAGCGATATTTCAAGGGAAAAACAGGGATTTCTATGAAAATCAGCGATATTTCAGGGGAAAAACAGGGATTTCTATGAAAATAAGCGATATTTAAGGAGAAAAACAGGAATTTCTAAGAAAATCAGCGATATTTCAGGGGAAAAACAGGGATTTCTAAGAAAATCAGCGATATTTCAGGGGAAAAACAGGGATTTCTATGAAAATAAGCGATATTTTAGGTGAAAAACAGGGATTTCTATGAAAATAAGCGATATTTCAGGGGAAAAACAGGGATTTCTAAGAAAATAAGCGATATTTCAGGGGAAAAACAGGGATTTCTCAGAAAATAAGCGATATTTCAGGGGAAAAACAGGGATTTCTATGAAAATAAGCGATATTTCAGGGGAAAAACAGGGATTTCTATGAAAATAAGCGATATTTCAGGGGAAAAACAGGGATTTCTATGAAAATAAGCGATATTTCAGGGAAAAACAGGGATTTCTATGAAAATAAGCGATATTTAAGGGGAAAAACAGGGATTTCTAAGAAAATAAGCGATATTTCAGGGGAAAAACAGGGATTTCTATGAAAACAAGCGATATTTCACGGGAAAAACAGGGATTTCCATGAAAATAAGCGATATTTCAGGGGAAAAACAGGGATTTCTATGAAAATAAGCGATATTTCAGGGGAAAAACAGGGATTTCTGTGAAAATGAGCGATATTTCAGGGGAAAAACAGGGATTTCTATGAAAATAAGCGATATTTCAGGGGAAAAACAGGGATTTCTATGAAAACAAGCGATATTTCAAGGGAAAAACAGGGTTTTCTATGAAAATAAGCGATATTTCAGGGGAAAAACAGGGATTTCTATGAAAATAAGCGATATTTAAGGGGAAAAACAGGGTTTTCTATGAAAATAAGCGATATTTAAGGGGATAATCAGGGATTTCTCAGAAAATGAGCGATATTTCAGGGGAAAAACAGGGATTTCTATGAAAATAAGCGATATTTCAATGGAAAAACAGGGATATCTATGAAAATCAGCGATATTTAAGGGGAAAAACAGGGTTTTCTATGAAAATAAGCGATATTTAAGGGGAAAAACAGGGTTTTCTATGAAAATAAGCGATATTTAAGGGGAAAAACAGGGATTTCTATGAAAATAAGCGATATTTTAGGGGAAAAACAGGGATATCTATGAAAATCAGCGATATTTCAGGGGAAAAACAGGGATATCTATGAAAATCAGCGATATTTAAGGTGAAAAACAGGGATTTCTATGAAAATAAGCGATATTTCAGGGGAAAAACAGGGATTTCTATGAAAATAAACGATATTTAAGGTGAAAAACAGGGATTTCTATGAAAATAAGCGATATTTCAGGGGAAAAACAGGGATTTCTCAGAAAATAAGCGATATTTCAGGGGAAAAACAGGGATATCTATGAAAATCAGCGATATTTTAGGTGAAAAACAGGGATTTCTATGAAAATAAGCGATATTTCAGGAGAAAAGCAGGGATTTCTATGAAAATCAGCGATATTTAAGGGGAAAAACAGGGATTTCCATGAAAATAAGCGATATTTCAGGGGAAAAACAGGGATTTCTATGAAAATAAGCGATATTTCAGGGGAAAAACGGATTTCTATGAAAATCAGCGATATTTCAGGGGAAAAACAGGGATTTCTATGAAAATAAGCGATATTTCAGGGGAAAAACAGGGATTTCTATGAAAATAAGCGATATTTCAGGGGAAAAACAGGGATTTCTATGAAAATAAGCGATATTTCAGGGGAAAAACAGGGATTTCTATGAAAATAAGCGATATTTCAAGGGAAAAACAGGGATTTCTATGAAAATAAGCGATATTTCAGGGGAAAAACAGGGATATCTATGAAAATCAGCGATATTTCAGGGGAAAAACAGGGATTTCTCAGAAAATAAGCGATATTTTAGTTGAAAAACAGGGATTTCCATGAAAATAAGCGATATTTCAGGGGAAAAACAGGGATTTCTCAGAAAATAAGCGATATTTCAGGGGAAAAACAGGGTTTTCTATGAAAATAAGCGATATTTCAGGGGAAAAACAGGGATTTCTAAGAAAATAAGCGATATTTCAGGGGAAAAACAGGGATTTCTATGAAAATAAGCGATATTTCACGGGAAAAACAGGGATTTCTATGAAAATAAGCGATATTTCAGGGGAAAAACAGGGATTTCTATGAAAATAAGCGATATTTAAGGGGAAAAACAGGGATTTCTAAGAAAATAAGCGATATTTAAGGGGAAAAACAGGGTTTTCTATGAAAATAAGCGATATTTAAGGGGAAAAACAGGGATTTCTCAGAAAATAAGCGATATTTCAGGGGAAAAACAGGGATTTCTATGAAAATAAGCGATATTTCAGGGGAAAAACAGGGATTTCTATGAAAATAAGCGATATTTCAGGGGAAAATCAGGGATTTCTATGAAAATAAGCGATATTTAAGGGGAAAAACAGGGTTTTCTATGAAAATAAGCGATATTTCAGGGGAAAAACAGGGATTTCTATGAAAATAAGCGATATTTCAGGGGAAAAACAGGGATTTCTATGAAAATAAGCGATATTTCAAGGGAAAAACAGGGATATCTATGAAAATCAGCGATATTTAAGGGGAAAAACAGGGATTTCTATGAAAATGAGCGATATTTCAGGGGAAAAACAGGGATTTCTCAGAAAATAAGCGATATTTCAGGGGAAAAACAGGGATTTCTATGAAAATAAGCGATATTTCAGGGGAAAAACAGGGATTTCTCAGAAAATAAGGGATATTTCAAGGGAAAAAAAGGGATTTCTATGAAAATCAGCGATATTTAAGGGGAAAATCAGGGATTTCTCAGAAAATGAGCGATATTTAAGGGGAAAAACAGGGTTTTCTCAGACAATAAGCGATATTTCAGGGGAAAAACAGGGATTTCTCAGACAATAAGCGATATTTCAGGGGAAAAACAGGGATTTCTCAGAAAATAAGCGATATTTCAGGGGAAAAACAGGGATTTCTATGAAAATAAGCGATATTTCAGGGGAAAACAGGGATTTCTATGAAAATAAGCGATATTTCAGGGGAAAAACAGGGATATCTATGAAAATCAGCGATATTTAAGGGGAAAAACAGGGATTTCTCAGAAAATAAGCGATATTTCAGGGGAAAAACAGGGATTTCTATGAAAATAAGCGATATTTAAGGGGAAAAACAGGGATTTCTCAGAAAATAAGCAATATTTCAGGGGAAAACAGGGATTTCTATGAAAATAAGTGATATTTTAGGTGAAAAACAGGGATTTCTATGAAAATAAGCGATATTTCAGGGGAAAAACAGGGATTTCTCAGACAATAAGCGATATTTAAGGGGAAAAACAGGGATTTCTCAGAAAATAAGCGATATTTCAGGGGAAAAACAGGGATTTCTATGAAAATAAGCGATATTTCAGGGGAAAAACAGGGATTTCTATGAAAATAAGCGATATTTAAGGGGAAAAACAGGGATTTCTATGAAAATGAGCGATATTTAAGGTGAAAAACAGGGATTTCTATGAAAATCAGCGATATTTCAGGGGAAAAACAGGGATTTCTATGAAAATCAGCGATATTTTAGGTGAAAAACAGGGATTTCCATGAAAATAAGCGATATTTCAGGGGAAAAACAGGGATTTCTATGAAAATAAGCGATATTTCAGGGGAAAATCAGGGATTTCTCAGAAAATAAGCGATATTAAAGGGGAAAAACAGGGATTTCCATGAAAACCAGCGATATTTCAAGGGAAAAACAGGGATATCTATGAAAATCAGCGATATTTAAGGGGAAAAACAGGGTTTTCTATGAAAATAAGCGATATTTCAGGGGAAAAACAGGGATTTCTATGAAAATAAGCGATATTTCAGGGGAAAAACAGGGATTTCTATGAAAATAAGCGATATTTCAGGGGAAAAACAAGTATTTCTATGAAAATCAGCGATATTTAAGGGGAAAAACAGGGTTTTCTATGAAAATAAGCGATATTTCAGGGGAAAAACAGGGATTTCTATGAAAATAAGCGATATTTAAGGGGAAAAACTGGGATTTCTATGAAAATAAGCGATATTTCAGGGGAAAAACAGGGATTTCTATGAAAATAAGCGATATTTAAGGGGAAAAACAGGGTTTTCTATGAAAATCAGCGATATTTCAGGGGAAAAACCGGGATTTCTATGAAAATAAGCGATATTTCAGGGGAAAAACAGGGATTTCTATGAAAATAAGCGATATTTAAGGTGAAAAACAGGGATATCTATGAAAATCAGCGATATTTAAGGGGAAAAAAAGGGATTTCTATGAAAATAAGCGATATTTAAGGGGAAAAACAGGGATTTCTATGAAAATCAGCGATATTTCAGGGGAAAAACAGGGATTTCTATGAAAATAAGCGATATTTCAGGGGAAAAACAGGGATATCTATGAAAATCAGCGATAGTTAAGGGGAAAATCAGGGATTTCTCAGAAAATAAGCGATATTTCAGGGGAAAAACAGGCATATCTATGAGAACGAGCGATATTTCAGGGGAAAAACAGGGATTTCTATGAAAATAAGCGATATTTCAGGGGAAAAACAGGGATTTCTATGAAAATGAGCGATATTTAAGGGGAAAAACAGGGATTTCTATGAAAATAAGCGATATTTCAGGGGAAAAACAGGGATTTCTATGAAAATAAGCGATATTTCAAGGGAAAAACCGGGATTTCTATGAAAATCAGCGATATTTAAGGGGAAAAACAGGGATTTCTATGAAAATAAGCGATATTTAAGGGGAAAAACAGGGATTTCTCAGAAAATAAGCGATATTTCAGGGGAAAAACAGGGATTTCTCAGAAAATAAGCGATATTTAAGGGGAAAAACAGGGATTTCTATGAAAATAAGCGATATTTAAGGGGAAAAACAGGGATTTCTATGAAAATCAGCGATATTTCAGGGGAAAAACAGGGATTTCTATGAAAATAAGCGATATTTAAGGGGAAAAACAGGGATTTCTATGAAAATAAGCGATATTTCAAGGGAAAAACAGGGATATCTATGAAAATCAGCGATATTTCAGGGGAGAAACAGGGATTTCTATGAAAATAAGCGATATTTCAGGGGAAAAACAGGGATTTCTATGAAAATCAGCGATATTTAAGGGGAAAATCAGGGATTTCTATGAAAATGAGCGATATTTAAGGGGAAAAACAGGGTTTTCTCAGACAATATGCGATATTTCAGGGGAAAAACAGGGATTTCTATGAAAATAAGCGATATTTCAGGGGAAAAACAGGGATTTCTATGAAAATAAGCGAAATTTAAGGTGAAAAACAGGGATTTCTATGAAAATAAGCGATATTTAAGGGGAAAAACAGGGATTTCTATGAAAATGAGCGATATTTAAGGGGAAAAACAGGGATTTCTATGAAAATAAGCGATATTTAAGGGGAAAAACAGGGATTTCTATGAAAATCAGCGATATTTCAGGGGAAAATCAGGGATTTCTATGAAAATAAGCGATATTTAAGGGGAAAAACAGGGATTTCTCAGAAAATGAGCGATATTTCAGGGGAAAAACAGGGATTTCTATGAAAAAAAGCGATATTTCAGGGGAAAAACAGGGATTTCTATGAAAATAAGCGATATTTAAGGGGAAAAACAGGGATTTCTAAGAAAATCAGCGATATTTCAGGGGAAAAACAGGGATATCTATGAAAATCAGCGATATTTAAGGGGAAAAACAGGGATTTCTCAGAAAATGAGCGATATTTAAGGGGAAAAACAGGGTTTTCTCAGACAATATGTGATATTTCAGGCGAAAAACAGGGATTTCTATGAAAATAAGCGATATTTCAGGGGAAAAACAGGGATTTCTATGAAAATATGCGATATTTAAGGGGAAAAACAGGGATTTCTATGAAAATAAGCGATATTTAAGGGGAAAAACAGGGATTTCTATGAAAATAAGTGATATTTAAGGGGAAAAACAGGGATTTCTATGAAAATAAGCGATATTTAAGGGGAAAAACAGGGATTTCTATGAAAATCAGCGATATTTAAGGGGAAAATCAGGGATTTCTATGAAAATGAGCGATATTTAAGGGGAAAAACAGGGTTTTCTCAGACAATATGCGATATTTCAGGGGAAAAACAGGGATTTCTATGAAAATCAGCGATATTTAAGGGGAAAAACAGGGATTTCTATGAAAATAAGCGATATTTAAGGTGAAAAACAGGGATTTCTCAGAAAATAAGCGATATTTCAGGGGAAAAACAGGGATTTCTATGAAAATAAGCGATATTTAAGGGGAAAAACAGGGATTTCTATGAAAATGAGCGATATTTAAGGTGAAAAACAGGGATTTCTATGAAAATCAGCGATATTTCAGGGGAAAAACAGGGATTTCTATGAAAATCAGCGATATTTTAGGTGAAAAACAGGGATTTCCATGAAAATAAGCGATATTTCAGGGGAAAAACAGGGATTTCTATGAAAATAAGCGATATTTCAGGGGAAAATCAGGGATTTCTCAGAAAATAAGCGATATTAAAGGGGAAAAACAGGGATTTCCATGAAAACCAGCGATATTTCAAGGGAAAAACAGGGATATCTATGAAAATCAGCGATATTTAAGGGGAAAAACAGGGATTTCCATGAAAATAAGCGATATTTCAGGGGAAAAACAGGGATTTCTATGAAAATAAGCGATATTTCAGGGGAAAAACAGGGATTTCTATGAAAATAAGCGATATTTCAGGGGAAAAACAGGGATTTCTATGAAAATAAGCGATATTTAAGGGGAAAAACAGGGTTTTCTATGAAAATAAGCGATATTTCAGGGGAAAAACAGGGATTTCTATGAAAATAAGCGATATTTCAGGGGAAAAACTGGGATTTCTATGAAAATAAGCGATATTTCAGGGGAAAAACAGGGATTTCTATGAAAATAAGCGATATTTAAGGGGAAAAACAGGGTTTTCTATGAAAATCAGCGATATTTCAGGGGAAAAACCGGGATTTCTATGAAAATAAGCGATATTTAAGGGGAAAAACAGGGATTTCTATGAAAATAAGCGATATTTCAAGGGAAAAACAGGGATATCTATGAAAATCAGCGATATTTAAGGGGAAAAAAAGGGATTTCTATGAAAATAAGCGATATTTAAGGGGAAAAACAGGGATTTCTATGAAAATAAGCGATATTTCAGGGGAAAAACAGGGATTTCTATGAAAATAAGCGATATTTCAGGGGAAAAACAGGGATATCTATGAAAATCAGCGATAGTTAAGGGGAAAATCAGGGATTTCTCAGAAAATAAGCGATATTTCAGGGGAAAAACAGGCATATCTATGAGAACGAGCGATATTTAAGGGGAAAAACAGGGATTTCTATGAAAATAAGCGATATTTCAGGGGAAAAACAGGGATTTCTATGAAAATGAGCGATATTTAAGGGGAAAAACAGGGATTTCTATGAAAATAAGCGATATTTCAGGGGAAAAACAGGGATTTCCATGAAAATAAGCGATATTTCAAGGGAAAAACAGGGATTTCTATGAAAATCAGCGATATTTAAGGGGAAAAACAGGGATTTCTATGAAAATAAGCGATATTTAAGGGGAAAAACAGGGATTTCTCAGAAAATAAGCGATATTTCAGGGGAAAAACAGGGATTTCTCAGAAAATAAGCGATATTTAAGGGGAAAAACAGGGATTTCTATGAAAATAAGCGATATTTAAGGGGAAAAACAGGGTTTTCTATGAAAATCAGCGATATTTCAAGGAAAAAACCGGGATTTCTATGAAAATAAGCGATATTTAAGGGGAAAAACAGGGATTTCTATGAAAATAAGCGATATTTCAAGGGAAAAACAGGGATATCTATGAAAATCAGCGATATTTCAGGGGAGAAACAGGGATTTCTATGAAAATAAGCGATATTTCAGGGGAAAAACAGGGATTTCTATGAAAATCAGCGATATTTAAGGGGAAAATCAGGGATTTCTATGAAAATGAGCGATATTTCAGGGGAAAAACAGGGTTTTCTCAGACAATATGCGATATTTCAGGGGAAAAACAGGGATTTCTATGAAAATAAGCGATATTTAAGGGGAAAAACAGGGATTTCTATGAAAATAAGCGATATTTAAGGTGAAAAACAGGGATTTCTATGAAAATAAGCGATATTTAAGGGGAAAAACAGGGATTTCTAAGAAAATCAGAGATATTTAAGGGGAAAAACAGGGATTTCTATGAAAATAAGCGATATTTAAGGGGAAAAACAGGGATTTCTATGAAAATCAGCGATATTTCAGGGGAAAATCAGGGATTTCTATGAAAATAAGCGATATTTAAGGGGAAAAACAGGGATTTCTCAGAAAATGAGCGATATTTCAGGGGAAAAACAGGGATTTCTATGAAAATAAGCGATATTTCAGGGGAAAAACAGGGATTTCTATGAAAATCAGCGATATTTCAGGGGAAAAACAGGGATTTCTAAGAAAATCAGCGATATTTCAGGGGAAAAACAGGGATATCTATGAAAATCAGCGATATTTAAGGGGAAAAACAGGGATTTCTCAGAAAATGAGCGATATTTAAGGGGAAAAACAGGGTTTTCTCAGACAATATGTGATATTTCAGGCGAAAAACAGGGATTTCTATGAAAATAAGCGATATTTAAGGGGAAAAACAGGGATTTCTCAGAAAATCGGCGATATTTAAGGGGAAAAACAGGGATTTCTATGAAAATAAGCGATATTTCAGGGGAAAAACAGGGATTTCTATGAAAATAAGCGATATTTAAGGGGAAAAACAGGGATTTCTATGAAAATAAGTGATATTTAAGGGGAAAAACAGGGATTTCTATGAAAATAAGCGATATTTAAGGGGAAAAACAGGGATTTCTATGAAAATCAGCGATATTTAAGGGGAAAATCAGGGATTTCTATGAAAATGAGCGATATTTAAGGGGAAAAACAGGGTTTTCTCAGACAATATGCGATATTTCAGGGGAAAAACAGGGATTTCTATGAAAATCAGCGATATTTAAGGGGAAAAACAGGGATTTCTATGAAAATAAGCGATATTTAAGGTGAAAAACAGGGATTTCTCAGAAAATCAGCGATATTTCAGGGGAAAAACAGGGATTTCTATGAAAATAAGCGATATTTAAGGTGAAAAACAGGGATTTCCATGAAAATAAGCGATATTTCAAGGGAAAATCAGGGATTTCTCAGAAAATAAGCGATATTTCAGGGGAAAAACAGGGATATCTATGAAAATAAGCGATATTTCAGGGGAAAAACAGGGATTTCTATGAAAATAAGCGATATTTAAGGGGAAAAACAGGGATTTCTATGAAAATAAGCGATATTTCAGGGGAAAAACAGGGATTTCTATGAAAATAAGCGATATTTCAGGGGAAAAACAGGGATTTCTATGAAAATAAGCGATATTTTAGGTGAAAAACAGGGATTTCCATGAAAATAAGCGATATTTCAGGGGAAAAATAGGGATTTCTATGAAAATAAGCGATATTTAAGGGGAAAAACAGGGATTTCTATGAAAATCAGCGATATTTCAGGGGAAAATCAGGGATTTCTATGAAAATCAGCGATATTTAAGGGGAAAAACAGGGATTTCTCAGAAAATGAGCGATATTTCAGGGGAAAAACAGGGATTTCTATGAAAATAAGCGATATTTCAGGTGAAAAACAGGGATTTCTCAGAAAATAAGCGATATTTAAGGGGAAAAACAGGGATTTCTAAGAAAATCAGAGATATTTCAGGGGAAAAACAGGGATATCTATGAAAATCAGCGATATTTAAGGGGATAATCAGGGATTTCTCAGAAAATGAGCGATATTTAAGGGGAAAAACAGGGTTTTCTCAGACAATAAGCGATATTTCAGGCGAAAAACAGGGATTTCTATGAAAATAAGCGATATTTCAGGGGAAAAACAGGGATTTCTATGAAAATAAGCGATATTTCAGGGGAAAAACAGGGTTTTCTATGAAAATAAGCGATATTTAAGGGGAAAAACAGGGATTTCTATGAAAATAAGTGATATTTAACGGGAAAAACAGGGATTTCTATGAAAATAAGCGATATTTCAGGGGAAAAACAGGGATTTCTATGAAAATCAGCGATATTTAAGGGGAAAATCAGGGATTTCTATGAAAATGAGCGATATTTAAGGGGAAAAACAGGGTTTTCTCAGACAATATGCGATATTTAAGGGGAAAAACAGGGATTTCTATGAAAATAAGCGATATTTCAGGGGAAAAACAGGGATTTCTATGAAAATAAGCGATATTTAAGGTGAAAAACAGGGATTTCTCAGAAAATAAGCGATATTTCAGGGGAAAAACAGGGATTTCTATGAAAATGAGCGATATTTAAGGGGAAAAACAGGGATTTCTATGAAAATAAGCGATATTTCAGGGGAAAAACAGGGATATCCATGAAAATAAGCGATATTTCAGGGGAAAAACAGGGATTTCTATGAAAATCAGCGATATTTCAGGGGAAAAACAGGGATTTCTATGAAAATAAGTGATATTTAAGGGGAAAAACAGGGATTTCTATGAAAATAAGCGATATTTCAGGGGAAAAACAGGGATTTCTATGAAAATCAGCGATATTTAAGGGGAAAATCAGGGATTTCTATGAAAATGAGCGATATTTAAGGGGAAAAACAGGGTTTTCTCAGACAATATGCGATATTTCAGGGGAAAAACAGGGATTTCCATGAAAATAAGCGATATTTAAGGGGAAAAACAGGGATTTCTCAGAAAATAAGCGATATTTCAGGGGAAAAACAGGAATTTCTCAGAAAATGAGCGATATTTAAGGGGAAAAACAGGGATTTCTATGAAAATGAGCGATATTTAAGGGGAAAAACAGGGATTTCTATGAAAATAAGCGATATTTAAGGGGAAAAACAGGGATATCTATGAAAATAAGCGATATTTCAGGGGAAAAACAGGGATTTCTCAGAAAATAAGCGATATTTCAGGGGAAAAAAAGGGATTTCTATGAAAATCAGCGATATTTAAGGGGAAAATCAGGGATTTCTATGAAAATAAGCGATATTTAAGGGGAAAAACAGGGATTTCTATGAAAATCAGCGATATTTCAGGGGAAAAACAGGGATTTCTCAGAAAATAAGCGATATTTCAGGGGAAAAAAAGGGATTTCTATGAAAATCAGCGATATTTAAGGGGAAAATCAGGGATTTCTCAGAAAATGAGCGATATTTAAGGGGAAAAACAGGGTTTTCTCAGACAATAAGCGATATTTCAGGGGAAAAACGGATTTCTCAGAAAATAAGCGATATTTCAGGGGAAAAACAGGGATTTCTATGAAAATAAGCGATATTTAAGGGGAAAAACAGGGATTTCTATGAAAATAAGCGATATTTAAGGGGAAAAACAGGGATTTCTATGAAAATAAGCGATATTTCAGGGGAAAAACAGGGATTTCTATGAAAATAAGCGATATTTCAGGGGAAAAACAGGGATTTCTATGAAAATAAGCGATATTTCAGGGGAAAAACAGGGATTTCTCAGAAAATAAGCGATATTTCAGGGGAAAATCAGGGATTTCTATGAAAATAAGCGATATTTCAGGGGAAAAACAGGGATTTCTATGAAAATAAGCGATATTTCAGGGGAAAAACAGGGATTTCCATGAAAATAAGCGATATTTCAGGGGAAAAACAGGGATTTCTCAGGAAATAAGCGATATTTAAGGGGAAAAACAGGGATTTCTCAGAAAATAAGCGATATTTCAGGGGAAAAACAGGGATTTCTATGAAAATAAGCGATATTTAAGGGGAAAAACAGGGATTTCTATGAAAATAAGCGATATTTCAGGGGAAAATAAGGGATTTCTATGAAAATATGCGATATTTAAGGGGAAAAACAGGGATTTCTATGAAAATAAGCGATATTTCAGGGGAAAAACAGGGATTTCTCTGAAAATAAGCGATATTTTAGGTGAAAAACAGGGATTTCCATGAAAATAAGCGATATTTCAGGGGAAAAACAGGGATTTCTATGAAAATAAGCGATATTTCAGGGGAAAATCAGGGATTTCTCAGAAAATAAGCGATATTTAAGGGGAAAAACAGGGATTTCCATGAAAATAAGCGATATTTCAAGGGAAAAACAGGGATATCTATGAAAATCAGCGATATTTAAGGGGAAAAACAGGGTTTTCTATGAAAATAAGCGATATTTCAGGTGAAAAACAGGGATTTCTCAGAAAATAAGCGATATTTCAAGGGAAAAACAGGGATTTCTATGAAAATCAGCGATATTTTAGGGAAAAACAAGTATTTCTATGAAAATCAGCGATATTTAAGGGGAAAAACAGGGTTTTCTATGAAAATAAGCGATATTTCAGGGGAAAAACAGGGTTTTCTCAGAAAATAAGCGATATTTCAGGGGAAAAACAGGGATTTCTCAGAAAATAAGCGATATTTAAGGGGAAAAACAGGGTTTTCTCAGAAAATGAGCGATATTTCAGGGGAAAAACCGGGATTTCTATGAAAATAAGCGATATTTAAGGGGAAAAACAGGGATTTCTATGAAAATAAGCGATATTTCAAGGGAAAAACAGGGATATCTATGAAAATCAGCGATATTTCAGGGGAAAATAAGGGATTTCTATGAAAATGAGCGATATTTAAGGGGAAAAACAGGGTTTTCTCAGACAATAAGCGATATTTCAGGGGAAAAACAGGGATTTCTATGAAAATAAGCGATATTTCAGGGGAAAAACAGGGATTTCTCAGAAAAGAAGCGATATTTAAGGGGAAAAACAGGGTTTTCTATGAAAATAAGCGATATTTCAGGGGAAAAACAGGGTTTTCTATGAAAATAAGCGATATTTCAGGGGAAAAACAGGGATTTCTCAGAAAATAAGCGATATTTCAGGGGAAAAAAAGGGATTTCTATGAAAATCAGCGATATTTAAGGGGAAAATCAGGGATTTCTCAGAAAATGAGCGATATTTAAGGGGAAAAACAGGGTTTTCTCAGACAATAAGCGATATTTCAGGGGAAAAACGGATTTCTCAGAAAATAAGCGATATTTAAGGGGAAAAACAGGGATTTCTATGAAAATAAGCGATATTTCAGGGGAAAAACAGGGATTTCTATGAAAATAAGCGATATTTAAGGGGAAAAACAGGGATTTCTCAGAAAATAAGCGATATTTCAGGGGAAAAACAGGGATTTCTATGAAAATAAGCGATATTTCAGGGGAAAAACAGGGATTTCTATGAAAATAAGCGATATTTCAGGGGAAAAACAGGGATTTCTATGAAAATAAGCGATATTTCAGGGGAAAAACAGGGATTTCTATGAAAATAAGCGATATTTCAGGGGAAAACAGGGATTTCTATGAAAATAAGTGATATTTTAGGTGAAAAACAGGGATTTCCATGAAAATAAGCGATATTTCAGGGGAAAAACAGGGATTTCTATGAAAATAAGCGATATTTCAGGGGAAAAACAGGGATTTCTCAGAAAATAAGCGATATTTAAGGGGAAAAACAGGGATTTCTATGAAAATAAGCGATATTTAAGGGGAAAAACAGGGATTTCTATGAAAATAAGCAATATTTCAGGGGAAAAACAGGGATTTCTATGAAAATATGCGATATTTAAGGGGAAAAACAGGGATTTCTATGAAAATAAGCGATATTTCAAGGGAAAAACAGGGATTTCTCTGAAAATAAGCGATATTTTAGGTGAAAAACAGGGATTTCCATGAAAATAAGCGATATTTCAGGGGAAAAACAGGGATTTCTATGAAAATAAGCGATATTTCAGGGGAAAAACAGGGATTTCTATGAAAATAAGCGATATTTCAGGGGAAAAACAGGGATTTCCATGAAAATAAGCGATATTTCAACGGAAAAACAGGGATATCTATGAAAATCAGCGATATTTAAGGGGAAAAACAGGGTTTTCTATGAAAATAAGCGATATTTCAGGTGAAAAACAGGGATTTCTCAGAAAATAAGCGATATTTCAAGGGAAAAACAGGGATTTCTATGAAAATAAGCGATATTTCAGGGGAAAAACAGGGATTTCTATGAAAATAAGCGATATTTCAGGGGAAAAACAGGGATTTCTATGAAAATAAGCGATATTTCACGGGAAAAACAGGGTTTTCTCAGAAAATAAGCGATATTTCAGGGGAAAAACAGGGATTTCTCAGAAAATAAGCGATATTTAAGGGGAAAAACAGGGTTTTCTATGAAAATCAGCGATATTTCAGGGGAAAAACCGGGATTTCTATGAAAATAAGCGATATTTCAGGGGAAAAACAGGGATTTCTATGAAAATAAGCGATATTTCAAGGGAAAAACAGGGATATCTATGAAAATAAGCGATATTTCAGGGGAAAATAAGGGATTTCTATGAAAATGAGCGATATTTAAGGGGAAAAACAGGGTTTTCTCAGACAATAAGCGATATTTCAGGGGAAAAACAGGGATTTCTATGAAAATAAGCGATATTTCAGGGGAAAAACAGGGATTTCTATGAAAATCAGCGATATTTCAGGGGAAAAACAGGGATTTCTATGAAAATCAGCGATATTTAAGGGGAAAAACAGGGATTTCTATGAAAATAAGTGATATTTAAGGGGAAAAACAGGGATTTCTATGAAAATAAGCGATATTTCAGGGGAAAAACAGGGATATCTATGAAAATCAGCGATATTTCAGGGGAAAAACAGGGATATCTATGAAAATCAGCGATATTTAAGGGGAAAAACAGGGATTTCTATGAAAATAAGCGATATTTAAGGGGAAAAACAGGGATTTCTATGAAAATAAGCGATATTTCAAGGGAAAAACAGGGATTTCTATGAAAATAAGCGATATTTCAGGGGAAAAACAGGGATATCTATGAAAATCAGCGATATTTAAGGGGAAAATCAGGGATTTCTCAGAAAATGAGCGATATTTAAGGGGAAAAACAGGGTTTTCTCAGACAATAAGCGATATTTCAGGGGAAAAACAGGGATTTCTATGAAAATAAGCGATATTTCAGGGGAAAAACAGGCATATCTATGAGAACGAGCGATATTTCAGGGGAAAAACAGGGATTTCTATGAAAATAAGCGATATTTCAGGGGAAAAACAGGGATTTCTATGAAAATGAGCGATATTTAAGGGGAAAATCAGGGATTTCTATGAAAATAAGCGATATTTAAGGGGAAAAACAGGGATTTCTATGAAAATCAGCGATATTTCAGGGGAAAAACAGGGATTTCTATGAAAATAAGCGATATTTCAGGGGAAAAAAAGGGATTTCTATGAAAATCAGCGATATTTAAGGGGAAAATCAGGGATTTCTCAGAAAATGAGCGATATTTAAGGGGAAAAACAGGGTTTTCTCAGACAATAAGCGATATTTCAGGGGAAAAACGGATTTCTCAGAAAATAAGCGATATTTCAGGGGAAAAACAGGGATTTCTATGAAAATAAGCGATATTTAAGGGGAAAAACAGGGATTTCTATGAAAATAAGCGATATTTAAGGGGAAAAACAGGGATTTCTATGAAAATAAGCGATATTTCAGGGGAAAAACAGGGATTTCTATGAAAATAAGCGATATTTCAGGGGAAAAACAGGGATTTCTATGAAAATAAGCGATATTTCAGGGGAAAAACAGGGATTTCTCAGAAAATAAGCGATATTTCAGGGGAAAATCAGGGATTTCTATGAAAATAAGCGATATTTCAGGGGAAAAACAGGGATTTCTATGAAAATAAGCGATATTTCAGGGGAAAAACAGGGATTTCCATGAAAATAAGCGATATTTCAGGGGAAAAACAGGGATTTCTCAGGAAATAAGCGATATTTAAGGGGAAAAACAGGGATTTCTCAGAAAATAAGCGATATTTCAGGGGAAAAACAGGGATTTCTATGAAAATAAGCGATATTTAAGGGGAAAAACAGGGATTTCTATGAAAATAAGCGATATTTCAGGGGAAAATAAGGGATTTCTATGAAAATATGCGATATTTAAGGGGAAAAACAGGGATTTCTATGAAAATAAGCGATATTTCAGGGGAAAAACAGGGATTTCTCTGAAAATAAGCGATATTTTAGGTGAAAAACAGGGATTTCCATGAAAATAAGCGATATTTCAGGGGAAAAACAGGGATTTCTATGAAAATAAGCGATATTTCAGGGGAAAATCAGGGATTTCTCAGAAAATAAGCGATATTTAAGGGGAAAAACAGGGATTTCCATGAAAATAAGCGATATTTCAAGGGAAAAACAGGGATATCTATGAAAATCAGCGATATTTAAGGGGAAAAACAGGGTTTTCTATGAAAATAAGCGATATTTCAGGTGAAAAACAGGGATTTCTCAGAAAATAAGCGATATTTCAAGGGAAAAACAGGGATTTCTATGAAAATCAGCGATATTTTAGGGAAAAACAAGTATTTCTATGAAAATCAGCGATATTTAAGGGGAAAAACAGGGTTTTCTATGAAAATAAGCGATATTTCAGGGGAAAAACAGGGTTTTCTCAGAAAATAAGCGATATTTCAGGGGAAAAACAGGGATTTCTCAGAAAATAAGCGATATTTAAGGGGAAAAACAGGGTTTTCTCAGAAAATGAGCGATATTTCAGGGGAAAAACCGGGATTTCTATGAAAATAAGCGATATTTAAGGGGAAAAACAGGGATTTCTATGAAAATAAGCGATATTTCAAGGGAAAAACAGGGATATCTATGAAAATCAGCGATATTTCAGGGGAAAATAAGGGATTTCTATGAAAATGAGCGATATTTAAGGGGAAAAACAGGGTTTTCTCAGACAATAAGCGATATTTCAGGGGAAAAACAGGGATTTCTATGAAAATAAGCGATATTTCAGGGGAAAAACAGGGATTTCTCAGAAAAGAAGCGATATTTAAGGGGAAAAACAGGGTTTTCTATGAAAATAAGCGATATTTCAGGGGAAAAACAGGGTTTTCTATGAAAATAAGCGATATTTCAGGGGAAAAACAGGGATTTCTCAGAAAATAAGCGATATTTCAGGGGAAAAAAAGGGATTTCTATGAAAATCAGCGATATTTAAGGGGAAAATCAGGGATTTCTCAGAAAATGAGCGATATTTAAGGGGAAAAACAGGGTTTTCTCAGACAATAAGCGATATTTCAGGGGAAAAACGGATTTCTCAGAAAATAAGCGATATTTAAGGGGAAAAACAGGGATTTCTATGAAAATAAGCGATATTTCAGGGGAAAAACAGGGATTTCTATGAAAATAAGCGATATTTAAGGGGAAAAACAGGGATTTCTCAGAAAATAAGCGATATTTCAGGGGAAAAACAGGGATTTCTATGAAAATAAGCGATATTTCAGGGGAAAAACAGGGATTTCTATGAAAATAAGCGATATTTCAGGGGAAAAACAGGGATTTCTATGAAAATAAGCGATATTTCAGGGGAAAAACAGGGATTTCTATGAAAATAAGCGATATTTCAGGGGAAAACAGGGATTTCTATGAAAATAAGTGATATTTTAGGTGAAAAACAGGGATTTCCATGAAAATAAGCGATATTTCAGGGGAAAAACAGGGATTTCTCAGGAAATAAGCGATATTTAAGGGGAAAAACAGGGATTTCTCAGAAAATAAGCGATATTTAAGGGGAAAAACAGGGATTTCTATGAAAATAAGCGATATTTAAGGGGAAAAACAGGGATTTCTATGAAAATAAGCAATATTTCAGGGGAAAAACAGGGATTTCTATGAAAATATGCGATATTTAAGGGGAAAAACAGGGATTTCTATGAAAATAAGCGATATTTCAAGGGAAAAACAGGGATTTCTCTGAAAATAAGCGATATTTTAGGTGAAAAACAGGGATTTCCATGAAAATAAGCGATATTTCAGGGGAAAAACAGGGATTTCTATGAAAATAAGCGATATTTCAGGGGAAAAACAGGGATTTCTATGAAAATAAGCGATATTTCAGGGGAAAAACAGGGATTTCCATGAAAATAAGCGATATTTCAACGGAAAAACAGGGATATCTATGAAAATCAGCGATATTTAAGGGGAAAAACAGGGTTTTCTATGAAAATAAGCGATATTTCAGGTGAAAAACAGGGATTTCTCAGAAAATAAGCGATATTTCAAGGGAAAAACAGGGATTTCTATGAAAATAAGCGATATTTCAGGGGAAAAACAGGGATTTCTATGAAAATAAGCGATATTTCAGGGGAAAAACAGGGATTTCTATGAAAATAAGCGATATTTCACGGGAAAAACAGGGTTTTCTCAGAAAATAAGCGATATTTCAGGGGAAAAACAGGGATTTCTCAGAAAATAAGCGATATTTAAGGGGAAAAACAGGGTTTTCTATGAAAATCAGCGATATTTCAGGGGAAAAACCGGGATTTCTATGAAAATAAGCGATATTTCAGGGGAAAAACAGGGATTTCTATGAAAATAAGCGATATTTCAAGGGAAAAACAGGGATATCTATGAAAATAAGCGATATTTCAGGGGAAAATAAGGGATTTCTATGAAAATGAGCGATATTTAAGGGGAAAAACAGGGTTTTCTCAGACAATAAGCGATATTTCAGGGGAAAAACAGGGATTTCTATGAAAATAAGCGATATTTCAGGGGAAAAACAGGGATTTCTATGAAAATCAGCGATATTTCAGGGGAAAAACAGGGATTTCTATGAAAATCAGCGATATTTAAGGGGAAAAACAGGGATTTCTATGAAAATAAGTGATATTTAAGGGGAAAAACAGGGATTTCTATGAAAATAAGCGATATTTCAGGGGAAAAACAGGGATATCTATGAAAATCAGCGATATTTCAGGGGAAAAACAGGGATATCTATGAAAATCAGCGATATTTAAGGGGAAAAACAGGGATTTCTATGAAAATAAGCGATATTTAAGGGGAAAAACAGGGATTTCTATGAAAATAAGCGATATTTCAAGGGAAAAACAGGGATTTCTATGAAAATAAGCGATATTTCAGGGGAAAAACAGGGATATCTATGAAAATCAGCGATATTTAAGGGGAAAATCAGGGATTTCTCAGAAAATGAGCGATATTTAAGGGGAAAAACAGGGTTTTCTCAGACAATAAGCGATATTTCAGGGGAAAAACAGGGATTTCTATGAAAATAAGCGATATTTCAGGGGAAAAACAGGCATATCTATGAGAACGAGCGATATTTCAGGGGAAAAACAGGGATTTCTATGAAAATAAGCGATATTTCAGGGGAAAAACAGGGATTTCTATGAAAATGAGCGATATTTACAGGAAAAAACAGGGATTTCTATGAAAATAAGCGATATTTCAGGGGAAAAACAGGGATTACTATGAAAATAAGCGATATTTCAAGGGAAAAACAGGGATTTCTATGAAAATCAGCGATATTTCAGGGGAAAAACAGGGATTTCTATGAAAATAAGCGATATTTAAGGAGAAAAACAGGAATTTCTAAGAAAATCAGCGATATTTCAGGGGAAAAACAGGGATTTCTAAGAAAATCAGCGATATTTCAGGGGAAAAACAGGGATTTCTATGAAAATAAGCGATATTTTAGGTGAAAAACAGGGATTTCTATGAAAATAAGCGATATTTCAGGGGAAAAACAGGGATTTCTAAGAAAATAAGCGATATTTCAGGGGAAAAACAGGGATTTCTCAGAAAATAAGCGATATTTCAGGGGAAAAACAGGGATTTCTATGAAAATAAGCGATATTTCAGGGGAAAAACAGGGATTTCTATGAAAATAAGCGATATTTCAGGGGAAAAACAGGGATTTCTATGAAAATAAGCGATATTTCAGGGAAAAACAGGGATTTCTATGAAAATAAGCGATATTTAAGGGGAAAAACAGGGATTTCTAAGAAAATAAGCGATATTTCAGGGGAAAAACAGGGATTTCTATGAAAACAAGCGATATTTCACGGGAAAAACAGGGATTTCCATGAAAATAAGCGATATTTCAGGGGAAAAACAGGGATTTCTATGAAAATAAGCGATATTTCAGGGGAAAAACAGGGATTTCTCAGAAAATAAGCGATATTTCAAGGGAAAAACAGGGATTTCCATGAAAATAAGCGATATTTCAGGGGAAAAACAGGGATTTCTATGAAAATAAGCGATATTTCAGGGGAAAAACAGGGATTTCTATGAAAATAAGCGATATTTCAGGGGAAAAACAGGGATTTCTATGAAAATGAGCGATATTTAAGGGGAAAAACAGGGTTTTCTATGAAAATAAGCGATATTTAAGGGGATAATCAGGGATTTCTCAGAAAATGAGCGATATTTCAGGGGAAAAACAGGGATTTCTATGAAAATAAGCGATATTTCAATGGAAAAACAGGGATATCTATGAAAATCAGCGATATTTAAGGGGAAAAACAGGGTTTTCTATGAAAATAAGCGATATTTAAGGGGAAAAACAGGGTTTTCTATGAAAATAAGCGATATTTAAGGGGAAAAACAGGGATTTCTATGAAAATAAGCGATATTTTAGGGGAAAAACAGGGATATCTATGAAAATCAGCGATATTTCAGGGGAAAAACAGGGATATCTATGAAAATCAGCGATATTTAAGGTGAAAAACAGGGATTTCTATGAAAATAAGCGATATTTCAGGGGAAAAACAGGGATTTCTATGAAAATAAACGATATTTAAGGTGAAAAACAGGGATTTCTATGAAAATAAGCGATATTTCAGGGGAAAAACAGGGATTTCTCAGAAAATAAGCGATATTTCAGGGGAAAAACAGGGATATCTATGAAAATCAGCGATTTTTTAGGTGAAAAACAGGGATTTCTATGAAAATAAGCGATATTTCAGGAGAAAAGCAGGGATTTCTATGAAAATCAGCGATATTTAAGGGGAAAAACAGGGATTTCCATGAAAATAAGCGATATTTCAGGGGAAAAACAGGGATTTCTATGAAAATAAGCGATATTTCAGGGGAAAAACGGATTTCTATGAAAATCAGCGATATTTCAGGGGAAAAACAGGGATTTCTATGAAAATAAGCGATATTTCAGGGGAAAAACAGGGATTTCTATGAAAATAAGCGATATTTCAGGGGAAAAACAGGGATTTCTATGAAAATAAGCGATATTTCAGGGGAAAAACAGGGATTTCTATGAAAATAAGCGATATTTCAAGGGAAAAACAGGGATTTCTATGAAAATAAGCGATATTTCAGGGGAAAAACAGGGATATCTATGAAAATCAGCGATATTTCAGGGGAAAAACAGGGATTTCTCAGAAAATAAGCGATATTTTAGTTGAAAAACAGGGATTTCCATGAAAATAAGCGATATTTCAGGGGAAAAACAGGGATTTCTCAGAAAATAAGCGATATTTAAGGGGAAAAACAGGGATTTCTATGAAAATAAGCGATATTTCAGGGGAAAAACAGGCATATCTATGAGAACGAGCGATATTTCAGGGGAAAAACAGGGATTTCTATGAAAATAAGCGATATTTCAGGGGAAAAACAGGGATTTCTATGAAAATGAGCGATATTTACAGGAAAAAACAGGGATTTCTATGAAAATAAGCGATATTTCAGGGGAAAAACAGGGATTACTATGAAAATAAGCGATATTTCAAGGGAAAAACAGGGATTTCTATGAAAATCAGCGATATTTCAGGGGAAAAACAGGGATTTCTATGAAAATAAGCGATATTTAAGGAGAAAAACAGGAATTTCTAAGAAAATCAGCGATATTTCAGGGGAAAAACAGGGATTTCTAAGAAAATCAGCGATATTTCAGGGGAAAAACAGGGATTTCTATGAAAATAAGCGATATTTTAGGTGAAAAACAGGGATTTCTATGAAAATAAGCGATATTTCAGGGGAAAAACAGGGATTTCTAAGAAAATAAGCGATATTTCAGGGGAAAAACAGGGATTTCTCAGAAAATAAGCGATATTTCAGGGGAAAAACAGGGATTTCTATGAAAATAAGCGATATTTCAGGGGAAAAACAGGGATTTCTATGAAAATAAGCGATATTTCAGGGGAAAAACAGGGATTTCTATGAAAATAAGCGATATTTCAGGGAAAAACAGGGATTTCTATGAAAATAAGCGATATTTAAGGGGAAAAACAGGGATTTCTAAGAAAATAAGCGATATTTCAGGGGAAAAACAGGGATTTCTATGAAAATCAGCGATATTTAAGGGGAAAATCAGGGATTTCTCAGAAAATGAGCGATATTTAAGGGGAAAAACAGGGTTTTCTCAGACAATAAGCGATATTTCAGGGGAAAAACAGGGATTTCTATGAAAATAAGCGATATTTCAGGGGAAAAACAGGCATATCTATGAGAACGAGCGATATTTCAGGGGAAAAACAGGGATTTCTATGAAAATAAGCGATATTTCAGGGGAAAAACAGGGATTTCTATGAAAATGAGCGATATTTACAGGAAAAAACAGGGATTTCTATGAAAATAAGCGATATTTCAGGGGAAAAACAGGGATTACTATGAAAATAAGCGATATTTCAAGGGAAAAACAGGGATTTCTATGAAAATCAGCGATATTTCAGGGGAAAAACAGGGATTTCTATGAAAATAAGCGATATTTAAGGAGAAAAACAGGAATTTCTAAGAAAATCAGCGATATTTCAGGGGAAAAACAGGGATTTCTAAGAAAATCAGCGATATTTCAGGGGAAAAACAGGGATTTCTATGAAAATAAGCGATATTTTAGGTGAAAAACAGGGATTTCTATGAAAATAAGCGATATTTCAGGGGAAAAACAGGGATTTCTAAGAAAATAAGCGATATTTCAGGGGAAAAACAGGGATTTCTCAGAAAATAAGCGATATTTCAGGGGAAAAACAGGGATTTCTATGAAAATAAGCGATATTTCAGGGGAAAAACAGGGATTTCTATGAAAATAAGCGATATTTCAGGGGAAAAACAGGGATTTCTATGAAAATAAGCGATATTTCAGGGAAAAACAGGGATTTCTATGAAAATAAGCGATATTTAAGGGGAAAAACAGGGATTTCTAAGAAAATAAGCGATATTTCAGGGGAAAAACAGGGATTTCTATGAAAACAAGCGATATTTCACGGGAAAAACAGGGATTTCCATGAAAATAAGCGATATTTCAGGGGAAAAACAGGGATTTCTATGAAAATAAGCGATATTTCAGGGGAAAAACAGGGATTTCTCAGAAAATAAGCGATATTTCAAGGGAAAAACAGGGATTTCCATGAAAATAAGCGATATTTCAGGGGAAAAACAGGGATTTCTATGAAAATAAGCGATATTTCAGGGGAAAAACAGGGATTTCTATGAAAATAAGCGATATTTCAGGGGAAAAACAGGGATTTCTATGAAAATGAGCGATATTTAAGGGGAAAAACAGGGTTTTCTATGAAAATAAGCGATATTTAAGGGGATAATCAGGGATTTCTCAGAAAATGAGCGATATTTCAGGGGAAAAACAGGGATTTCTATGAAAATAAGCGATATTTCAATGGAAAAACAGGGATATCTATGAAAATCAGCGATATTTAAGGGGAAAAACAGGGTTTTCTATGAAAATAAGCGATATTTAAGGGGAAAAACAGGGTTTTCTATGAAAATAAGCGATATTTAAGGGGAAAAACAGGGATTTCTATGAAAATAAGCGATATTTTAGGGGAAAAACAGGGATATCTATGAAAATCAGCGATATTTCAGGGGAAAAACAGGGATATCTATGAAAATCAGCGATATTTAAGGTGAAAAACAGGGATTTCTATGAAAATAAGCGATATTTCAGGGGAAAAACAGGGATTTCTATGAAAATAAACGATATTTAAGGTGAAAAACAGGGATTTCTATGAAAATAAGCGATATTTCAGGGGAAAAACAGGGATTTCTCAGAAAATAAGCGATATTTCAGGGGAAAAACAGGGATATCTATGAAAATCAGCGATATTTTAGGTGAAAAACAGGGATTTCTATGAAAATAAGCGATATTTCAGGAGAAAAGCAGGGATTTCTATGAAAATCAGCGATATTTAAGGGGAAAAACAGGGATTTCCATGAAAATAAGCGATATTTCAGGGGAAAAACAGGGATTTCTATGAAAATAAGCGATATTTCAGGGGAAAAACGGATTTCTATGAAAATCAGCGATATTTCAGGGGAAAAACAGGGATTTCTATGAAAATAAGCGATATTTCAGGGGAAAAACAGGGATTTCTATGAAAATAAGCGATATTTCAGGGGAAAAACAGGGATTTCTATGAAAATAAGCGATATTTCAGGGGAAAAACAGGGATTTCTATGAAAATAAGCGATATTTCAAGGGAAAAACAGGGATTTCTATGAAAATAAGCGATATTTCAGGGGAAAAACAGGGATATCTATGAAAATCAGCGATATTTCAGGGGAAAAACAGGGATTTCTCAGAAAATAAGCGATATTTTAGTTGAAAAACAGGGATTTCCATGAAAATAAGCGATATTTCAGGGGAAAAACAGGGATTTCTCAGAAAATAAGCGATATTTAAGGGGAAAAACAGGGTTTTCTATGAAAATAAGCGATATTTCAGGGGAAAAACAGGGATTTCTAAGAAAATAAGCGATATTTCAGGGGAAAAACAGGGATTTCTATGAAAATAAGCGATATTTCAGGGGAAAAACAGGGATTTCTATGAAAATAAGCGATATTTCAGGGGAAAAACAGGGATTTCTATGAAAATAAGCGATATTTAAGGGGAAAAACAGGGATTTCTAAGAAAATAAGCGATATTTAAGGGGAAAAACAGGGTTTTCTATGAAAATAAGCGATATTTAAGGGGAAAAACAGGGATTTCTCAGAAAATAAGCGATATTTCAGGGGAAAAACAGGGATTTCTATGAAAATAAGCGATATTTCAGGGGAAAAACAGGGATTTCTATGAAAATAAGCGATATTTCAGGGGAAAATCAGGGATTTCTATGAAAATAAGCGATATTTAAGGGGAAAAACAGGGTTTTCTATGAAAATAAGCGATATTTCAGGGGAAAAACAGGGATTTCTATGAAAATAAGCGATATTTCAGGGGAAAAACAGGGATTTCTATGAAAATAAGCGATATTTCAAGGGAAAAACAGGGATATCTATGAAAATCAGCGATATTTAAGGGGAAAAACAGGGATTTCTATGAAAATGAGCGATATTTCAGGGGAAAAACAGGGATTTCTCAGAAAATAAGCGATATTTCAGGGGAAAAACAGGGATTTCTATGAAAATAAGCGATATTTCAGGGGAAAAACAGGGATTTCTCAGAAAATAAGGGATATTTCAAGGGAAAAAAAGGGATTTCTATGAAAATCAGCGATATTTAAGGGGAAAATCTGGGATTTCTCAGAAAATGAGCGATATTTAAGGGGAAAAACAGGGTTTTCTCAGACAATAAGCGATATTTCAGGGGAAAAACAGGGATTTCTCAGACAATAAGCGATATTTCAGGGGAAAAACAGGGATTTCTCAGAAAATAAGCGATATTTCAGGGGAAAAACAGGGATTTCTATGAAAATGAGCGATATTTAAGGGGAAAATCAGGGATTTCTATGAAAATAAGCGATATTTCAGGGGAAAAACAGGGATATCTATGAAAATCAGCGATATTTAAGGGGAAAAACAGGGATTTCTCAGAAAATAAGAGATATTTCAGGGGAAAAACAGGGATTTCTATGAAAATAAGCGATATTTAAGGGGAAAAACAGGGATTTCTCAGAAAATAAGCAATATTTCAGGGGAAAACAGGGATTTCTATGAAAATAAGTGATATTTTAGGTGAAAAACAGGGATTTCTATGAAAATAAGCGATATTTCAGGGGAAAAACAGGGATTTCTCAGACAATAAGCGATATTTAAGGGGAAAAACAGGGATTTCTCAGAAAATAAGCGATATTTCAGGGGAAAAACAGGGATTTCTATGAAAATAAGCGATATTTCAGGGGAAAAACAGGGATTTCTATGAAAATAAGCGATATTTAAGGGGAAAAACAGGGATTTCTATGAAAATGAGCGATATTTAAGGTGAAAAACAGGGATTTCTATGAAAATCAGCGATATTTCAGGGGAAAAACAGGGATTTCTATGAAAATCAGCGATATTTTAGGTGAAAAACAGGGATTTCTCAGAAAATGAGCGATATTTCAGGGGAAAAACAGGGATTTCTATGAAAATAAGCGATATTTCAGGGGAAAATCAGGGATTTCTCAGAAAATAAGCGATATTAAAGGGGAAAAACAGGGATTTCCATGAAAACCAGCGATATTTAAGGGGAAAAACAGGGATATCTATGAAAATCAGCGATATTTAAGGGGAAAAACAGGGTTTTCTATGAAAATAAGCGATATTTCAGGGGAAAAACAGGGATTTCTATGAAAATAAGCGATATTTCAGGGGAAAAACAGGGATTTCTATGAAAATAAGCGATATTTAAGGTGAAAAACAAGTATTTCTATGAAAATCAGCGATATTTAAGGGGAAAAACAGGGTTTTCTCAGACAATATGCGATATTTCAGGGGAAAAACAGGGATTTCTATGAAAATCAGCGATATTTAAGGGGAAAAACAGGGATTTCTATGAAAATAAGCGATATTTAAGGTGAAAAACAGGGATTTCTCAGAAAATAAGCGATATTTCAGGGGAAAAACAGGGATTTCTATGAAAATAAGCGATATTTAAGGGGAAAAACAGGGATTTCTATGAAAATGAGCGATATTTAAGGTGAAAAACAGGGATTTCTATGAAAATAAGCGATATTTCAAGGGAAAAACAGGGATATCTATGAAAATCAGCGATATTTAAGGGGAAAAAAAGGGATTTCTATGAAAATAAGCGATATTTCAGGGGAAAAACAGGGATTTCTATGAAAATCAGCGATATTTCAGGGGAAAAACAGGGATTTCTATGAAAATAAGCGATATTTCAGGGGAAAAACAGGGATATCTATGAAAATCAGCGATAGTTAAGGGGAAAATCAGGGATTTCTCAGAAAATAAGCGATATTTCAGGGGAAAAACAGGCATATCTATGAGAACGAGCGATATTTAAGGGGAAAAACAGGGATTTCTATGAAAATAAGCGATATTTCAGGGGAAAAACAGGGATTTCTATGAAAATGAGCGATATTTAAGGGGAAAAACAGGGATTTCTATGAAAATAAGCGATATTTCAGGGGAAAAACAGGGATTTCTATGAAAATAAGCGATATTTCAAGGGAAAAACCGGGATTTCTATGAAAATCAGCGATATTTAAGGGGAAAAACAGGGATTTCTATGAAAATAAGCGATATTTAAGGGGAAAAACAGGGATTTCTCAGAAAATAAGC
Source organism: Tetrao urogallus (assembly GCF_951394365.1). NCBI lineage: Eukaryota > Metazoa > Chordata > Aves > Galliformes > Phasianidae > Tetrao > Tetrao urogallus. The sequence goes on along the minus strand of NW_027638878.1, from coordinate 287,695 downwards.
GATATTTCAGGGGAAAAACAGGGATTTCTCAGAAAATAAGCGATATTTAAGGGGAAAAACAGGGATTTCTATGAAAATAAGCGATATTTAAGGGGAAAAACAGGGTTTTCTATGAAAATCAGCGATATTTCAAGGAAAAAACCGGGATTTCTATGAAAATAAGCGATATTTAAGGGGAAAAACAGGGATTTCTATGAAAATAAGCGATATTTCAAGGGAAAAACAGGGATATCTATGAAAATCAGCGATATTTCAGGGGAGAAACAGGGATTTCTATGAAAATAAGCGATATTTCAGGGGAAAAACAGGGATTTCTATGAAAATCAGCGATATTTAAGGGGAAAATCAGGGATTTCTATGAAAATGAGCGATATTTAAGGGGAAAAACAGGGTTTTCTCAGACAATATGCGATATTTCAGGGGAAAAACAGGGATTTCTATGAAAATAAGCGATATTTCAGGGGAAAAACAGGGATTTCTATGAAAATAAGCGATATTTAAGGTGAAAAACAGGGATTTCTATGAAAATAAGCGATATTTAAGGGGAAAAACAGGGATTTCTATGAAAATGAGCGATATTTAAGGGGAAAAACAGGGATTTCTATGAAAATAAGCGATATTTAAGGGGAAAAACAGGGATTTCTATGAAAATCAGCGATATTTCAGGGGAAAATCAGGGATTTCTATGAAAATAAGCGATATTTAAGGGGAAAAACAGGGATTTCTCAGAAAATGAGCGATATTTCAGGGGAAAAACAGGGATTTCTATGAAAAAAAGCGATATTTCAGGGGAAAAACAGGGATTTCTATGAAAATAAGCGATATTTAAGGGGAAAAACAGGGATTTCTAAGAAAATCAGCGATATTTCAGGGGAAAAACAGGGATATCTATGAAAATCAGCGATATTTAAGGGGAAAAACAGGGATTTCTCAGAAAATGAGCGATATTTAAGGGGAAAAACAGGGTTTTCTCAGACAATATGTGATATTTCAGGCGAAAAACAGGGATTTCTATGAAAATAAGCGATATTTCAGGGGAAAAACAGGGATTTCTATGAAAATATGCGATATTTAAGGGGAAAAACAGGGATTTCTATGAAAATAAGCGATATTTAAGGGGAAAAACAGGGATTTCTATGAAAATAAGTGATATTTAAGGGGAAAAACAGGGATTTCTATGAAAATGCGCGATATTTAAGGGGAAAAACAGGGATTTCTATGAAAATCAGCGATATTTAAGGGGAAAATCAGGGATTTCTATGAAAATGAGCGATATTTAAGGGGAAAAACAGGGTTTTCTCAGACAATATGCGATATTTCAGGGGAAAAACAGGGATTTCTATGAAAATCAGCGATTTTTAAGGGGAAAAACAGGGATTTCTATGAAAATAAGCGATATTTAAGGTGAAAAACAGGGATTTCTCAGAAAATAAGCGATATTTCAGGGGAAAAACAGGGATTTCTATGAAAATAAGCGATATTTAAGGGGAAAAACAGGGATTTCTATGAAAATGAGCGATATTTAAGGTGAAAAACAGGGATTTCTATGAAAATCAGCGATATTTCAGGGGAAAAACAGGGATTTCTATGAAAATCAGCGATATTTTAGGTGAAAAACAGGGATTTCCATGAAAATAAGCGATATTTCAGGGGAAAAACAGGGATTTCTATGAAAATAAGCGATATTTCAGGGGAAAATCAGGGATTTCTCAGAAAATAAGCGATATTAAAGGGGAAAAACAGGGATTTCCATGAAAACCAGCGATATTTCAAGGGAAAAACAGGGATATCTATGAAAATCAGCGATATTTAAGGGGAAAAACAGGGTTTTCTATGAAAATAAGCGATATTTCAGGGGAAAAACAGGGATTTCTATGAAAATAAGTGATATTTCAGGGGAAAAACAGGGATTTCTATGAAAATAAGCGATATTTCAGGGGAAAAACAGGGATTTCTATGAAAATAAGCGATATTTAAGGGGAAAAACAGGGTTTTCTATGAAAATAAGCGATATTTCAGGGGAAAAACAGGGATTTCTATGAAAATAAGCGATATTTCAGGGGAAAAACTGGGATTTCTATGAAAATAAGCGATATTTCAGGGGAAAAACAGGGATTTCTATGAAAATAAGCGATATTTAAGGGGAAAAACAGGGTTTTCTATGAAAATCAGCGATATTTCAGGGGAAAAACCGGGATTTCTATGAAAATAAGCGATATTTAAGGGGAAAAACAGGGATTTCTATGAAAATAAGCGATATTTCAAGGGAAAAACAGGGATATCTATGAAAATCAGCGATATTTAAGGGGAAAAAAAGGGATTTCTATGAAAATAAGCGATATTTAAGGGGAAAAACAGGGATTTCTATGAAAATAAGCGATATTTCAGGGGAAAAACAGGGATTTCTATGAAAATAAGCGATATTTCAGGGGAAAAACAGGGATATCTATGAAAATCAGCGATAGTTAAGGGGAAAATCAGGGATTTCTCAGAAAATAAGCGATATTTCAGGGGAAAAACAGGCATATCTATGAGAACGAGCGATATTTAAGGGGAAAAACAGGGATTTCTATGAAAATAAGCGATATTTCAGGGGAAAAACAGGGATTTCTATGAAAATGAGCGATATTTAAGGGGAAAAACAGGGATTTCTATGAAAATAAGCGATATTTCAGGGGAAAAACAGGGATTTCTATGAAAATAAGCGATATTTCAAGGGAAAAACCGGGATTTCTATGAAAATCAGCGATATTTAAGGGGAAAAACAGGGATTTCTATGAAAATAAGCGATATTTAAGGGGAAAAACAGGGATTTCTCAGAAAATAAGCGATATTTCAGGGGAAAAACAGGGATTTCTCAGAAAATAAGCGATATTTAAGGGGAAAAACAGGGATTTCTATGAAAATAAGCGATATTTAAGGGGAAAAACAGGGTTTTCTATGAAAATCAGCGATATTTCAAGGAAAAAACCGGGATTTCTATGAAAATAAGCGATATTTAAGGGGAAAAACAGGGATTTCTATGAAAATAAGCGATATTTCAAGGGAAAAACAGGGATATCTATGAAAATCAGCGATATTTCAGGGGAGAAACAGGGATTTCTATGAAAATAAGCGATATTTCAGGGGAAAAACAGGGATTTCTATGAAAATAAGCGATATTTAAGGGGAAAAACAGGGATTTCTATGAAAATAAGCGATATTTAAGGTGAAAAACAGGGATTTCTATGAAAATAAGCGATATTTAAGGGGAAAAACAGGGATTTCTATGAAAATGAGCGATATTTAAGGGGAAAAACAGGGATTTCTATGAAAATAAGCGATATTTAAGGGGAAAAACAGGGATTTCTATGAAAATCAGCGATATTTCAGGGGAAAATCAGGGATTTCTATGAAAATAAGCGATATTTAAGGGGAAAAACAGGGATTTCTCAGAAAATGAGCGATATTTCAGGGGAAAAACAGGGATTTCTATGAAAATAAGCGATATTTCAGGGGAAAAACAGGGATTTCTATGAAAATCAGCGATATTTCAGGGGAAAAACAGGGATTTCTAAGAAAATCAGCGATATTTCAGGGGAAAAACAGGGATATCTATGAAAATCAGCGATATTTAAGGGGAAAAACAGGGATTTCTCAGAAAATGAGCGATATTTAAGGGGAAAAACAGGGTTTTCTCAGACAATATGTGATATTTCAGGCGAAAAACAGGGATTTCTATGAAAATAAGCGATATTTAAGGGGAAAAACAGGGATTTCTCAGAAAATCGGCGATATTTAAGGGGAAAAACAGGGATTTCTATGAAAATAAGCGATATTTAAGGGGAAAAACAGGGATTTCTATGAAAATAAGTGATATTTAAGGGGAAAAACAGGGATTTCTATGAAAATAAGCGATATTTAAGGGGAAAAACAGGGATTTCTATGAAAATCAGCGATATTTAAGGGGAAAATCAGGGATTTCTATGAAAATGAGCGATATTTAAGGGGAAAAACAGGGTTTTCTCAGACAATATGCGATATTTCAGGGGAAAAACAGGGATTTCTATGAAAATCAGCGATATTTAAGGGGAAAAACAGGGATTTCTATGAAAATAAGCGATATTTAAGGTGAAAAACAGGGATTTCTCAGAAAATCAGCGATATTTCAGGGGAAAAACAGGGATTTCTATGAAAATAAGCGATATTTAAGGTGAAAAACAGGGATTTCCATGAAAATAAGCGATATTTCAAGGGAAAATCAGGGATTTCTCAGAAAATAAGCGATATTTCAGGGGAAAAACAGGGATATCTATGAAAATAAGCGATATTTAAGGGGAAAAACAGGGATTTCTATGAAAATAAGCGATATTTAAGGGGAAAAACAGGGATTTCTATGAAAATAAGCGATATTTCAGGGGAAAAACAGGGATTTCTATGAAAATCAGCGATATTTCAGGGGAAAAACAGGGATTTCTATGAAAATAAGCGATATTTTAGGTGAAAAACAGGGATTTCCATGAAAATAAGCGATATTTCAGGGGAAAAATAGGGATTTCTATGAAAATAAGCGATATTTAAGGGGAAAAACAGGGATTTCTATGAAAATCAGCGATATTTCAGGGGAAAATCAGGGATTTCTATGAAAATAAGCGATATTTAAGGGGAAAAACAGGGATTTCTCAGAAAATGAGCGATATTTCAGGGGAAAAACAGGGATTTCTATGAAAATAAGCGATATTTCAGGTGAAAAACAGGGATTTCTCAGAAAATAAGCGATATTTAAGGGGAAAAACAGGGATTTCTAAGAAAATCAGAGATATTTCAGGGGAAAAACAGGGATATCTATGAAAATCAGCGATATTTAAGGGGATAATCAGGGATTTCTCAGAAAATGAGCGATATTTAAGGGGAAAAACAGGGTTTTCTCAGACAATAAGCGATATTTCAGGCGAAAAACAGGGATTTCTATGAAAATAAGCGATATTTCAGGGGAAAAACAGGGATTTCTATGAAAATAAGCGATATTTCAGGGGAAAAACAGGGTTTTCTATGAAAATAAGCGATATTTTAGGTGAAAAACAGGGATTTCTATGAAAATAAGTGATATTTAACGGGAAAAACAGGGATTTCTATGAAAATAAGCGATATTTCAGGGGAAAAACAGGGATTTCTATGAAAATCAGCGATATTTAAGGGGAAAATCAGGGATTTCTATGAAAATGAGCGATATTTAAGGGGAAAAACAGGGTTTTCTCAGACAATATGCGATATTTCAGGGGAAAAACAGGGATTTCTATGAAAATAAGCGATATTTCAGGGGAAAAACAGGGATTTCTATGAAAATAAGCGATATTTAAGGTGAAAAACAGGGATTTCTATGAAAATAAGCGATATTTCAGGGGAAAAACAGGGATTTCTATGAAAATGAGCGATATTTAAGGGGAAAAACAGGGATTTCTATGAAAATAAGCGATATTTCAGGGGAAAAACAGGGATTTCTATGAAAATAAGCGATATTTCAGGGGAAAAACAGGGATTTCTATGAAAATCAGCGATATTTCAGGTGAAAAACAGGGATTTCTATGAAAATAAGTGATATTTAAGGGGAAAAACAGGGATTTCTATGAAAATAAGCGATATTTCAGGGGAAAAACAGGGATTTCTATGAAAATCAGCGATATTTAAGGGGAAAATCAGGGATTTCTATGAAAATGAGCGATATTTAAGGGGAAAAACAGGGTTTTCTCAGACAATATGCGATATTTCAGGGGAAAAATAGGGATTTCTATGAAAATAAGCGATATTTCAGGGGAAAAACAGGGATTTCTATGAAAATAAGCGATATTTAAGGTGAAAAACAGGGATTTCTATGAAAATGAGCGATATTTAAGGGGAAAAACAGGGATTTCTATGAAAATGAGCGATATTTAAGGGGAAAAACAGGGATTTCTATGAAAATAAGCGATATTTAAGGGGAAAAACAGGGATTTCTATGAAAATAAGCGATATTTAAGGGGAAAATCAGGGATTTCTATGAAAATAAGCGATATTTAAGGGGAAAAACAGGGATTTCTCAGAAAATGAGCGATATTTCAGGGGAAAAACAGGGATTTCTATGAAAAAAAGCGATATTTCAGGGGAAAAACAGGGATTTCTCAGAAAATAAGCGATATTTAAGGGGAAAAACAGGGATTTCTAAGAAAATCAGCGATATTTCAGGGGAAAAACAGGGATATCTATGAAAATCAGCGATATTTAAGGGGATAATCAGGGATTTCTCAGAAAATGAGCGATATTTAAGGGGAAAAACAGGGTTTTCTCAGACAATATGCGATATTTCAGGCGAAAAACAGGGATTTCTATGAAAATAAGCGATATTTCAGGGGAAAAACAGGGATTTCTATGAAAATGAGCGATATTTAAGGGGAAAAACAGGGATTTCTATGAAAATAAGCGATATTTAAGGGGAAAAACAGAGATTTTCTATGAAAATCAGCGATATTTAAGGGGAAAATCAGGGATTTCTATGAAAATGAGCGATATTTAAGGGGAAAAACAGGGATTTCTATGAAAATGAGCGATATTTCAGGGGAAAAACAGGGATTTCTATGAAAATAAGCGATATTTCAGGGGAAAAACAGGGATTTCTCAGAAAATAAGCGATATTTAAGGGGAAAAACAGGGATTTCTAAAAAAATCAGAGATATTTCAGGGGAAAAACAGGGATATCTATGAAAATTAGCGATATTTAAGGGGATAATCAGGGATTTCTCAGAAAATGAGCGATATTTCAGGGGAAAAACAGGGTTTTCTCAGACAATAAGCGATATTTCAGGCGAAAAACAGGGATTTCTATGAAAATAAGCGATATTTCAGGGGAAAAACAGGGATTTCTATGAAAATCAGCGATATTTAAGGGGAAAATCAGTGATTTCTATGAAAATAAGCGATATTTAAGGGGAAAAACAGGGATTTCTATGAAAATAAGCGATATTTCAGGGGAAAAACAGGGATTTCTATGAAAATAAGCGATATTTAAGGGGAAAAACAGGGATTTCTATGAAAATCAGCGATATTTAAGGGGAAAATCAGGGATTTCTATGAAAATAAGCGATATTTAAGGGGAAAAACAGGGATTTCTATGAAAATCAGCGATATTTAAGGGGAAAATCAGGGATTTCTATGAAAATAAGCGATATTTTAGGTGAAAAACAGGGATTTCCATGAAAATAAGCGATATTTCAGGGGAAAAATAGGGATTTCTATGAAAATAAGCGATATTTAAGGGGAAAAACAGGGATTTCTATGAAAATCAGCGATATTTCAGGGTAAAATCAGGGATTTCTATGAAAATAAGCGATATTTAAGGGGAAAAACAGGGATTTCTCAGAAAATGAGCGATATTTCAGGGGAAAAACAGGGATTTCTATGAAAATAAGCGATATTTCAGGTGAAAAACAGGGATTTCTCAGAAAATAAGCGATATTTAAGGGGAAAAACAGGGATTTCTAAGAAAATCAGAGATATTTCAGGGGAAAAACAGGGATATCTATGAAAATCAGCGATATTTAAGGGGATAATCAGGGATTTCTATGAAAATGAGCGATATTTAAGGGGAAAAACAGGGTTTTCTCAGACAATAAGCGATATTTCAGGCGAAAAACAGGGATTTCTATGAAAATAAGCGATATTTAAGGTGAAAAACAGGGATTTCTATGAAAATAAGCGTTATTTCAGGGGAAAAACAGGGATTTCCATGAAAATAAGCGATATTTCAGGGGAAAAATAGGGATTTCTATGAAAATAAGCGATATTTCAGGGGAAAAACAGGGATTTCTATGAAAATAAGTGATATTTAAGGGGAAAAACAGGGATTTCTATGAAAATAAGCGATATTTCAGGGGAAAAACAGGGATTTCTATGAAAATCAGCGATATTTAAGGGGAAAATCAGGGATTTCTATGAAAATGAGCGATATTTCAGGGGAAAAACAGGGTTTTCTCAGACAATATGCGATATTTCAGGGGAAAAACAGGGATTTCTATGAAAATAAGCGATATTTCAGGGGAAAAATAGGGATTTCTATGAAAATAAGCGATATTTAAGGTGAAAAACAGGGATTTCTATGAAAATGAGCGATATTTAAGGGGAAAAACAGGGATTTCTATGAAAATGAGCGATATTTAAGGGGAAAAACAGGGATTTCTATGAAAATAAGCGATATTTAAGGGGAAAAACAGGGATTTCTATGAAAATAAGCGATATTTAAGGGGAAAATCAGGGATTTCTATGAAAATAAGCGATATTTAAGGGGAAAAACAGGGATTTCTCAGAAAATGAGCGATATTTCAGGGGAAAAACAGGGATTTCTATGAAAAAAAGCGATATTTCAGGGGAAAAACAGGGATTTCTCAGAAAATAAGCGATATTTAAGGGGAAAAACAGGGATTTCTAAGAAAATCAGCGATATTTCAGGGGAAAAACAGGGATATCTATGAAAATCAGCGATATTTAAGGGGATAATCAGGGATTTCTCAGAAAATGAGCGATATTTAAGGGGAAAAACAGGGTTTTCTCAGACAATATGCGATATTTCAGGCGAAAAACAGGGATTTCTATGAAAATAAGCGATATTTCAGGGGAAAAACAGGGATTTCTATGAAAATGAGCGATATTTAAGGGGAAAAACAGGGATTTCTATGAAAATAAGCGATATTTAAGGGGAAAAACAGGGATTTCTATGAAAATAAGCGATATTTAAGGGGAAAAACAGGGATTTCTCAGAAAATGAGCGATATTTCAGGGGAAAAACAGGGATTTCTATGAAAATAAGCGATATTTCAGGTGAAAAACAGGGATTTCTCAGAAAATAAGCGATATTTAAGGGGAAAAACAGGGATTTCTAAAAAAATCAGAGATATTTCAGGGGAAAAACAGGGATATCTATGAAAATTAGCGATATTTAAGGGGATAATCAGGGATTTCTCAGAAAATGAGCGATATTTCAGGGGAAAAACAGGGTTTTCTCAGACAATAAGCGATATTTCAGGCGAAAAACAGGGATTTCTATGAAAATAAGCGATATTTCAGGGGAAAAACAGGGATTTCTATGAAAATCAGCGATATTTAAGGGGAAAATCAGTGATTTCTATGAAAATAAGCGATATTTAAGGGGAAAAACAGGGATTTCTATGAAAATAAGCGATATTTCAGGGGAAAAACAGGGATTTCTATGAAAATAAGCGATATTTAAGGGGAAAAACAGGGATTTCTATGAAAATCAGCGATATTTAAGGGGAAAATCAGGGATTTCTATGAAAATAAGCGATATTTAAGGGGAAAAACAGGGATTTCTATGAAAATAAGCGATATTTCAGGGGAAAAACAGGGATTTCTATGAAAATAAGCGATATTTTAGGTGAAAAACAGGAATTTCCATGAAAATAAGCGATATTTCAGGGGAAAAATAGGGATTTCTATGAAAATAAGCGATATTTAAGGGGAAAAACAGGGATTTCTATGAAAATCAGCGATATTTCAGGGGAAAATCAGGGATTTCTATGAAAATAAGCGATATTTAAGGGGAAAAACAGGGATTTCTCAGAAAATGAGCGATATTTCAGGGGAAAAACAGGGATTTCTATGAAAATAAGCGATATTTCAGGTGAAAAACAGGGATTTCTCAGAAAATAAGCGATATTTAAGGGGAAAAACAGGGATTTCTAAGAAAATCAGAGATATTTCAGGGGAAAAACAGGGATATCTATGAAAATCAGCGATATTTAAGGGGATAATCAGGGATTTCTCAGAAAATGAGCGATATTTAAGGGGAAAAACAGGGTTTTCTCAGACAATAAGCGATATTTCAGGCGAAAAACAGGGATTTCTATGAAAATAAGCGATATTTAAGGTGAAAAACAGGGATTTCTATGAAAATAAGCGTTATTTCAGGGGAAAAACAGGGATTTCCATGAAAATAAGCGATATTTCAGGGGAAAAATAGGGATTTCTATGAAAATAAGCGATATTTAAGGGGAAAAACAGGGATTTCTATGAAAATCAGCGATATTTCAGGGGAAAATCAGGGATTTCTATGAAAATAAGCGATATTTAAGGGGAAAAACAGGGATTTCTCAGAAAATGAGCGATATTTCAGGGGAAAAACAGGGATTTCTATGAAAATAAGCGATATTTCAAGGGAAAAACAGGGATTTCTCAGAAAATAAGCGATATTTAAGGGGAAAAACAGGGATTTCTAAGAAAATCAGAGATATTTCAGGGGAAAAACAGGGATATCTATGAAAATCAGCGATATTTAAGGGGATAATCAGGGATTTCTCAGAAAATGAGCGATATTTAAGGGGAAAAACAGGGTTTTCTCAGACAATAAGCGATATTTCAGGCGAAAAACAGGGATTTCTATGAAAATAAGCGATATTTCAGGGGAAAAACAGGGATTTCTATGAAAATAAGCGATATTTCAGGGGAAAAACAGGGTTTTCTATGAAAATAAGCGATATTTCAGGGGAAAAACAGGGATATCTATGAAAATAAGCGATATTTAAGGGGAAAAACAGGGATTTCTAAGAAAATCAGCGATATTTCAGGGGAAAAACAGGGATATCTATGAAAATCAGCGATATTTAAGGGGATAATCAGGGATTTCTCAGAAAATGAGCGATATTTAAGGGGAAAAACAGGGTTTTCTCAGACAATATGCGATATTTCAGGCGAAAAACAGGGATTTCTATGAAAATAAGCGATATTTCAGGGGAAAAACAGGGATTTCTATGAAAATATGCGATATTTAAGGGGAAAAACAGGGATTTCTATGAAAATAAGCGATATTTAAGGGGAAAAACAGGGATTTCTATGAAAATCAGCGATATTTCAGGGGAAAATCAGGGATTTCTATGAAAATAAGCGATATTTCAGGGGAAAAACAGGGATTTCTATGAAAATAAGCGATATTTCAGGTGAAAAACAGGGATTTCTCAGAAAATAAGCGATATTTAAGGGGAAAAACAGGGATTTCTAAGAAAATCAGAGATATTTCAGGGGAAAAACAGGGATATCTATGAAAATCAGCGATATTTAAGGGGATAATCAGGGATTTCTCAGAAAATGAGCGATATTTAAGGGGAAAAACAGGGTTTTCTCAGACAATAAGCGATATTTCAGGCGAAAAACAGGGATTTCTATGAAAATAAGCGATATTTCAGGGGAAAAACAGGGATTTCTATGAAAATAAGCGATATTTCAGGGGAAAAACAGGGTTTTCTATGAAAATAAGCGATATTTAAGGGGAAAAACAGGGATTTCTATGAAAATAAGTGATATTTAACGGGAAAAACAGGGATTTCTATGAAAATAAGCGATATTTCAGGGGAAAAACAGGGATTTCTATGAAAATCAGCGATATTTAAGGGGAAAATCAGGGATTTCTATGAAAATAAGCGATATTTAAGGGGAAAAACAGGGATTTCTATGAAAATAAGCGATATTTCAGGGGAAAAACAGGGATTTCTATGAAAATAAGCGATATTTTAGGTGAAAAACAGGGATTTCCATGAAAATAAGCGATATTTCAGGGGAAAAATAGGGATTTCTATGAAAATAAGCGATATTTAAGGGGAAAAACAGGGATTTCTATGAAAATCAGCGATATTTCAGGGGAAAATCAGGGATTTCTATGAAAATAAGCGATATTTAAGGGGAAAAACAGGGATTTCTATGAAAATAAGCGATATTTCAGGGGAAAAACAGGGATTTCTATGAAAATAAGCGATATTTCAGGTGAAAAACAGGGATTTCTCAGAAAATAAGCGATATTTAAGGGGAAAAACAGGGATTTCTAAGAAAATCAGAGATATTTCAGGGGAAAAACAGGGATATCTATGAAAATCAGCGATATTTAAGGGGATAATCAGGGATTTCTCAGAAAATGAGCGATATTTAAGGGGAAAAACAGGGTTTTCTCAGACAATAAGCGATATTTCAGGCGAAAAACAGGGATTTCTATGAAAATAAGCGATATTTAAGGTGAAAAACAGGGATTTCTATGAAAATAAGCGATATTTCAGGTGAAAAACAGGGATTTCTCAGAAAATAAGCGATATTTAAGGGGAAAAACAGGGATTTCTAAGAAAATCAGAGATATTTCAGGGGAAAAACAGGGATATCTATGAAAATCAGCGATATTTAAGGGGATAATCAGGGATTTCTCAGAAAATGAGCGATATTTAAGGGGAAAAACAGGGTTTTCTCAGACAATAAGCGATATTTCAGGCGAAAAACAGGGATTTCTATGAAAATAAGCGATATTTCAGGGGAAAAACAGGGATTTCTATGAAAATAAGCGATATTTCAGGGGAAAAACAGGGTTTTCTATGAAAATAAGCGATATTTAAGGGGAAAAACAGGGATTTCTATGAAAATAAGTGATATTTAACGGGAAAAACAGGGATTTCTATGAAAATAAGCGATATTTCAGGGGAAAAACAGGGATTTCTATGAAAATCAGCGATATTTAAGGGGAAAATCAGGGATTTCTATGAAAATAAGCGATATTTAAGGGGAAAAACAGGGATTTCTATGAAAATAAGCGATATTTCAGGGGAAAAACAGGGATTTCTATGAAAATAAGCGATATTTTAGGTGAAAAACAGGGATTTCCATGAAAATAAGCGATATTTCAGGGGAAAAATAGGGATTTCTATGAAAATAAGCGATATTTAAGGGGAAAAACAGGGATTTCTATGAAAATCAGCGATATTTCAGGGGAAAATCAGGGATTTCTATGAAAATAAGCGATATTTAAGGGGAAAAACAGGGATTTCTATGAAAATAAGCGATATTTCAGGGGAAAAACAGGGATTTCTATGAAAATAAGCGATATTTCAGGTGAAAAACAGGGATTTCTCAGAAAATAAGCGATATTTAAGGGGAAAAACAGGGATTTCTAAGAAAATCAGAGATATTTCAGGGGAAAAACAGGGATATCTATGAAAATCAGCGATATTTAAGGGGATAATCAGGGATTTCTCAGAAAATGAGCGATATTTAAGGGGAAAAACAGGGTTTTCTCAGACAATAAGCGATATTTCAGGCGAAAAACAGGGATTTCTATGAAAATAAGCGATATTTAAGGTGAAAAACAGGGATTTCTATGAAAATAAGCGATATTTCAGGGGAAAAACAGGGTTTTCTATGAAAATAAGCGATATTTAAGGGGAAAAACAGGGATTTCTATGAAAATAAGTGATATTTAACGGGAAAAACAGGGATTTCTATGAAAATAAGCGATATTTAAGGGGAAAAACAGGGATTTCTATGAAAATCAGCGATATTTAAGGGGAAAATCAGGGATTTCTATGAAAATGAGCGATATTTAAGGGGAAAAACAGGGTTTTCTCAGACAATATGCGATATTTCAGGGGAAAAACAGGGATTTCTATGAAAATAAGCGATATTTCAGGGGAAAAACAGGGATTTCTATGAAAATAAGCGATATTTAAGGTGAAAAACAGGGATTTCTATGAAAATAAGCGATATTTCAGGGGAAAAACAGGGATTTCTATGAAAATGAGCGATATTTAAGGGGAAAAACAGGGATTTCTATGAAAATAAGCGATATTTAAGGGGAAAAACAGGGATTTCTATGAAAATAAGCGATATTTAAGGGGAAAAACAGGGATTTCTATGAAAATAAGCGATATTTAAGGGGAAAAACAGGGATTTCTATGAAAATAAGTGATATTTAAGGGGAAAATCAGGGATTTCTATGAAAATAAGCGATATTTCAGGGGAAAAACAGGGATTTCTATGAAAATCAGCGATATTTAAGGGGAAAATCAGGGATTTCTATGAAAATGAGCGATATTTAAGGGGAAAAACAGGGTTTTCTCAGACAATATGCGATATTTCAGGGGAAAAACAGGGATTTCTATGAAAATAAGCGATATTTCAGGGGAAAAACAGGGATTTCTATGAAAATAAGCGATATTTAAGGTGAAAAACAGGGATTTCTATGAAAATAAGCGATATTTAAGGGGAAAAACAGGGATTTCTATGAAAATGAGCGATATTTAAGGGGAAAAACAGGGATTTCTATGAAAATAAGCGATATTTCAGGGGAAAAACAGGGATTTCTATGAAAATAAGCGATATTTAAGGGGAAAATCAGGGATTTCTATGAAAATAAGCGATATTTAAGGGGAAAAACAGGGATTTCTCAGAAAATGAGCGATATTTCAGGGGAAAAACAGGGATTTCTATGAAAAAAAGCGATATTTCAGGGGAAAAACAGGGATTTCTCAGAAAATAAGCGATATTTAAGGGGAAAAACAGGGATTTCTATGAAAATAAGCGATATTTAAGGGGAAAAACAGGGATTTCTATGAAAATAAGCGATATTTCAGGGGAAAAACAGGGATTTCTATGAAAATAAGCGATATTTAAGGGGAAAAACAGGGATTTCTATGAAAATAAGCGATATTTAAGGGGAAAAACAGGGATTTCTATGAAAATAAGCGATATTTAAGGGGAAAAACAGGGATTTCTATGAAAATCAGCGATATTTCAGGGGAAAATCAGGGATTTCTATGAAAATGAGCGATATTTAAGGGGAAAAACAGGGTTTTCTCAGACAATATGCGATATTTCAGGGGAAAAACAGGGATTTCTATGAAAATAAGCGATATTTCAGGGGAAAAACAGGGATTTCTATGAAAATAAGCGATATTTAAGGTGAAAAACAGGGATTTCTATGAAAATAAGCGATATTTAAGGGGAAAAACAGGGATTTCTATGAAAATAAGCGATATTTAAGGGGAAAAACAGGGATTTCTATGAAAATAAGCGATATTTAAGGGGAAAAACAGGGATTTCTATGAAAATAAGCGATATTTAAGGGGAAAATCAGGGATTTCTATGAAAATAAGCGATATTTAAGGGGAAAAACAGGGATTTCTCAGAAAATGAGCGATATTTCAGGGGAAAAACAGGGATTTCTATGAAAAAAAGCGATATTTCAGGGGAAAAACAGGGATTTCTCAGAAAATAAGCGATATTTAAGGGGAAAAACAGGGATTTCTAAGAAAATCAGCGATATTTCAGGGGAAAAACAGGGATATCTATGAAAATCAGCGATATTTAAGGGGATAATCAGGGATTTCTCAGAAAATGAGCGATATTTAAGGGGAAAAACAGGGTTTTCTCAGACAATATGCGATATTTCAGGCGAAAAACAGGGATTTCTATGAAAATAAGCGATATTTCAGGGGAAAAACAGGGATTTCTATGAAAATATGCGATATTTAAGGGGAAAAACAGGGATTTCTATGAAAATAAGCGATATTTAAGGGGAAAAACAGGGATTTCTATGAAAATCAGCGATATTTCAGGGGAAAATCAGGGATTTCTATGAAAATAAGCGATATTTAAGGGGAAAAACAGGGATTTCTCAGAAAATGAGCGATATTTCAGGGGAAAAACAGGGATTTCTATGAAAATAAGCGATATTTCAGGTGAAAAACAGGGATTTCTCAGAAAATAAGCGATATTTAAGGGGAAAAACAGGGATTTCTAAGAAAATCAGAGATATTTCAGGGGAAAAACAGGGATATCTATGAAAATTAGCGATATTTAAGGGGATAATCAGGGATTTCTCAGAAAATGAGCGATATTTAAGGGGAAAAACAGGGTTTTCTCAGACAATAAGCGATATTTCAGGCGAAAAACAGGGATTTCTATGAAAATAAGCGATATTTCAGGGGAAAAACAGGGATTTCTATGAAAATAAGCGATATTTCAGGGGAAAATCAGTGATTTCTATGAAAATAAGCGATATTTAAGGGGAAAAACAGGGATTTCTATGAAAATCAGCGATATTTCAGGGGAAAATCAGTGATTTCTATGAAAATAAGCGATATTTAAGGGGAAAAACAGGGATTTCTATGAAAATAAGCGATATTTCAGGGGAAAAACAGGGATTTCTATGAAAATAAGCGATATTTAAGGGGAAAAACAGGGATTTCTATGAAAATAAGCGATATTTAAGGGGAAAATCAGGGATTTCTATGAAAATAAGCGATATTTAAGGGGAAAAACAGGGATTTCTATGAAAATAAGCGATATTTCAGGGGAAAAACAGGGATTTCTATGAAAATAAGCGATATTTTAGGTGAAAAACAGGGATTTCCATGAAAATAAGCGATATTTCAGGGGAAAAATAGGGATTTCTATGAAAATAAGCGATATTTAAGGGGAAAAACAGGGATTTCTATGAAAATCAGCGATATTTCAGGGGAAAATCAGGGATTTCTATGAAAATAAGCGATATTTAAGGGGAAAAACAGGGATTTCTCAGAAAATGAGCGATATTTCAGGGGAAAAACAGGGATTTCTATGAAAATAAGCGATATTTAAGGGGAAAAACAGGGTTTTCTATGAAAATAAGCGATATTTAAGGGGAAAAACAGGGATTTCTAAGAAAATCAGCGATATTTCAGGGGAAAAACAGGGATATCTATGAAAATCAGCGATATTTAAGGGGATAATCAGGGATTTCTCAGAAAATGAGCGATATTTAAGGGGAAAAACAGGGTTTTCTTAGACAATAAGCGATATTTCAGGCGAAAAACAGGGATTTCTATGAAAATAAGCGATATTTCAGGGGAAAAACAGGGATTTCTATGAAAATAAGCGATATTTAAGGGGAAAAACAGGGTTTTCTATGAAAATAAGCGATATTTAAGGGGAAAACAGGGATTTCTATGAAAATAAGTGATATTTCAGGGGAAAAACAGGGATTTCTATGAAAATAAGCGATATTTCAGGGGAAAAACAGGGATTTCTATGAAAATCAGCGATATTTAAGGGGAAAATCAGGGATTTCTATGAAAATGAGCGATATTTAAGGGGAAAAACAGGGTTTTCTCAGACAATATGCGATATTTCAGGGGAAAAACAGGGATTTCTATGAAAATAAGCGATATTTCAGGGGAAAAACAGGGATTTCTATGAAAATAAGCGATATTTAAGGGGAAAAACAGGGATTTCTATGAAAATAAGCGATATTTCAGGGGAAAAACAGGGATTTCTATGAAAATAAGCGATATTTCAGGGGAAAAACAGGGATTTCTATGAAAATAAGCGATATTTAAGGGGAAAAACAGGGATTTCTATGAAAATAAGCGATATTTAAGGGGAAAAACAGGGATTTCTATGAAAATAAGCGATATTTAAGGGGAAAAACAGGGATTTCTATGAAAATAAGTGATATTTAAGGGGAAAAACAGGGATTTCTATGAAAATAAGCGATATTTCAGGGGAAAAACAGGGATTTCTATGAAAATCAGCGATATTTAAGGGGAAAATCAGGGATTTCTATGAAAATGAGCGATATTTAAGGGGAAAAACAGGGTTTTCTCAGACAATATGCGATATTTCAGGGGAAAAACAGGGATTTCTATGAAAATAAGCGATATTTCAGGGGAAAAACAGGGATTTCTATGAAAATAAGCGATATTTAAGGTGAAAAACAGGGATTTCTATGAAAATAAGCGATATTTAAGGGGAAAAACAGGGATTTCTATGAAAATGAGCGATATTTAAGGGGAAAAACAGGGATTTCTATGAAAATAAGCGATATTTCAGGGGAAAAACAGGGATTTCTATGAAAATAAGCGATATTTAAGGGGAAAATCAGGGATTTCTATGAAAATAAGCGATATTTAAGGGGAAAAACAGGGATTTCTCAGAAAATGAGCGATATTTCAGGGGAAAAACAGGGATTTCTATGAAAAAAAGCGATATTTCAGGGGAAAAACAGGGATTTCTCAGAAAATAAGCGATATTTAAGGGGAAAAACAGGGATTTCTAAGAAAATCAGCGATATTTCAGGGGAAAAACAGGGATTTCTCAGAAAATAAGCGATATTTAAGGGGATAATCAGGGATTTCTCAGAAAATGAGCGATATTTAAGGGGAAAAACAGGGTTTTCTCAGACAATATGCGATATTTCAGGCGAAAAACAGGGATTTCTATGAAAATAAGCGATATTTCAGGGGAAAAACAGGGATTTCTATGAAAATATGCGATATTTAAGGGGAAAAACAGGGATTTCTATGAAAATAAGCGATATTTAAGGGGAAAAACAGGGATTTCTATGAAAATAAGTGATATTTAAGGGGAAAAACAGGGATTTCTATGAAAATAAGCGATATTTCAGGGGAAAAACAGGGATTTCTATGAAAATCAGCGATATTTCAGGGGAAAATCAGGGATTTCTATGAAAATGAGCGATATTTAAGGGGAAAAACAGGGTTTTCTCAGACAATATGCGATATTTCAGGGGAAAAACAGGGATTTCTATGAAAATCAGCGATATTTCAGGGGAAAAACAGGGATTTCTATGAAAATAAGCGATATTTAAGGTGAAAAACAGGGATTTCTCAGAAAATAAGCGATATTTAAGGGGAAAAACAGGGATTTCTATGAAAATAAGCGATATTTCAGGGGAAAAACAGGGATTTCTATGAAAATAAGCGATATTTTAGGTTAAAAACAGGGATTTCTATGAAAATAAGCGATATTTCAGGGGAAAAACAGGGATTTCTATGAAAATCAGCGATATTTCAGGGGAAAAACAGGGATTTCTATGAAAATAAGCGATATTTAAGGGGAAAAACAGGGATTTCTCAGGAAATAAGCGATATTTAAGGGGAAAAACAGGGATTTCTATGAAAATAAGCGATATTTCAGGGGAAAAACAGGGTTTTCTATGAAAATCAGCGATATTTCAGGGGAAAAACAGGGATATCTATGAAAATCAGCGATATTTCAGGGGAAAAACAGGGATTTCTATGAAAATCAGCGATATTTCAGGGGAAAAACAGGGATTTCTATGAAAATAAGCGATATTTCAGGGGAAAAACAGGGATTTCTATGAAAATAAGCGATATTTCAGGGGAAAAACAGGGATTTCTAGGAAAACTAGCGATATTTCACGGGAAAAACAGGGATTTCTATGAAAATCAGCGATATTTCAGGTGAAAAACAGGGATTTCCATGAAAATAAGCGATATTTCAGGGGAAAAACAGGGATTTCTCAGAAAATAAGCGATATTTAAGGGGAAAAACAGGGATTTCTATGAAAATAAGCGATATTTCAGGGGAAAAACAGGGATTTCTATGAAAATAAGCGATATTTAAGGGGAAAAACAGGGATTTCTATGAAAATAAGCGATATTTAAGGGGAAAAACAGGGATTTCTATGAAAATAAGCGATATTTCAGGGGAAAAACAGGGATTTCTATGAAAATAAGCGATATTTAAGGGGAAAATCAGGGATTTCTATGAAAATAAGCGATATTTCAGGGGAAAAACAGGGATTTCTATGAAAATCAGCGATATTTCAGGGGAAAATCAGGGATTTCTCAGAAAATAAGCGATATTTAAGGGGAAAAACAGGGATTTCTAAGAAAATAAGCGATATTTCAGGGGAAAAACAGGGATATCTATGAAAATCAGCGATATTTAAGGGGATAATCAGGGATTTCTCAGAAAATGAGCGATATTTAAGGGGAAAAACAGGGTTTTCTCAGACAATAAGCGATATTTCAGGGGAAAAACAGGGATTTCTATGAAAATAAGCGATATTTCAGGGGAAAAACAGGGATTTCTATGAAAATATGCGATATTTAAGGGGAAAAACAGGGATTTCTATGAAAATAAGCGATATTTAAGGGGAAAAACAGGGATTTCTATGAAAATAAGTGATATTTAAGGGGAAAAACAGGGATTTCTATGAAAATCAGCGATATTTCAGGGGAAAATCAGGGATTTCTATGAAAATAAGCGATATTTAAGGGGAAAAACAGGGTTTTCTCAGACAATAAGCGATATTTCAGGCGAAAAACAGGGATTTCTATGAAAATAAGCGATATTTCAGGGGAAAAACAGGGATTTCTATGAAAATAAGCGATATTTCAGGGGAAAAACAGGGATTTCTATGAAAATAAGCGATATTTAAGGGGAAAAACAGGGATTTCTATGAAAATAAGCGATATTTAAGGGGAAAAACAGGGATTTCTATGAAAATAAGTGATATTTAAGGGGAAAAACAGGGATTTCTATGAAAATAAGCGATATTTCAGGGGAAAAACAGGGATTTCTATGAAAATCAGCGATATTTAAGGGGAAAATCAGGGATTTCTATGAAAATGAGCGATATTTAAGGGGAAAAACAGGGTTTTCTCAGACAATATGCGATATTTCAGGGGAAAAACAGGGATTTCTATGAAAATAAGCGATATTTCAGGGGAAAAACAGGGATTTCTATGAAAATAAGCGATATTTAAGGTGAAAAACAGGGATTTCTATGAAAATAAGCGATATTTAAGGGGAAAAACAGGGATTTCTATGAAAATGAGCGATATTTAAGGGGAAAAACAGGGATTTCTATGAAAATAAGCGATATTTCAGGGGAAAAACAGGGATTTCTATGAAAATAAGCGATATTTAAGGGGAAAATCAGGGATTTCTATGAAAATAAGCGATATTTAAGGGGAAAAACAGGGATTTCTCAGAAAATGAGCGATATTTCAGGGGAAAAACAGGGATTTCTATGAAAAAAAGCGATATTTCAGGGGAAAAACAGGGATTTCTCAGAAAATAAGCGATATTTAAGGGGAAAAACAGGGATTTCTAAGAAAATCAGCGATATTTCAGGGGAAAAACAGGGATTTCTCAGAAAATAAGCGATATTTAAGGGGATAATCAGGGATTTCTCAGAAAATGAGCGATATTTAAGGGGAAAAACAGGGTTTTCTCAGACAATATGCGATATTTCAGGCGAAAAACAGGGATTTCTATGAAAATAAGCGATATTTCAGGGGAAAAACAGGGATTTCTATGAAAATATGCGATATTTAAGGGGAAAAACAGGGATTTCTATGAAAATAAGCGATATTTAAGGGGAAAAACAGGGATTTCTATGAAAATAAGTGATATTTAAGGGGAAAAACAGGGATTTCTATGAAAATAAGCGATATTTCAGGGGAAAAACAGGGATTTCTATGAAAATCAGCGATATTTCAGGGGAAAATCAGGGATTTCTATGAAAATGAGCGATATTTAAGGGGAAAAACAGGGTTTTCTCAGACAATATGCGATATTTCAGGGGAAAAACAGGGATTTCTATGAAAATCAGCGATATTTAAGGGGAAAAACAGGGATTTCTATGAAAATAAGCGATATTTAAGGTGAAAAACAGGGATTTCTCAGAAAATAAGCGATATTTCAGGGGAAAAACAGGGATTTCTATGAAAATAAGCGATATTTCAGGGGAAAAACAGGGATTTCTATGAAAATAAGCGATATTTTAGGTTAAAAACAGGGATTTCTATGAAAATAAGCGATATTTCAGGGGAAAAACAGGGATTTCTATGAAAATCAGCGATATTTCAGGGGAAAAACAGGGATTTCTATGAAAATAAGCGATATTTAAGGGGAAAAACAGGGATTTCTCAGGAAATAAGCGATATTTAAGGGGAAAAACAGGGATTTCTATGAAAATAAGCGATATTTCAGGGGAAAAACAGGGTTTTCTATGAAAATCAGCGATATTTCAGGGGAAAAACAGGGATATCTATGAAAATCAGCGATATTTCAGGGGAAAAACAGGGATTTCTATGAAAATCAGCGATATTTCAGGGGAAAAACAGGGATTTCTATGAAAATAAGCGATATTTCAGGGGAAAAACAGGGATTTCTATGAAAATAAGCGATATTTCAGGGGAAAAACAGGGATTTCTAGGAAAACTAGCGATATTTCACGGGAAAAACAGGGATTTCTATGAAAATGAGCGATATTTAAGGTGAAAAACAGGGATTTCCATGAAAATAAGCGATATTTCAGGGGAAAAACAGGGATTTCTCAGAAAATAAGCGATATTTAAGGGGAAAAACAGGGATTTCTATGAAAATAAGCGATATTTCAGGGGAAAAACAGGGATTTCTATGAAAATAAGCGATATTTAAGGGGAAAAACAGGGATTTCTATGAAAATAAGCGATATTTAAGGGGAAAAACAGGGATTTCTATGAAAATAAGCGATATTTCAGGGGAAAAACAGGGATTTCTATGAAAATAAGCGATATTTAAGGGGAAAATCAGGGATTTCTATGAAAATAAGCGATATTTCAGGGGAAAAACAGGGATTTCTATGAAAATCAGCGATATTTCAGGGGAAAATCAGGGATTTCTATGAAAAAAAGCGATATTTAAGGGGAAAAACAGGGATTTCTAAGAAAATAAGCGATATTTCAGGGGAAAAACAGGGATATCTATGAAAATCAGCGATATTTAAGGGGATAATCAGGGATTTCTCAGAAAATGAGCGATATTTAAGGGGAAAAACAGGGTTTTCTCAGACAATAAGCGATATTTCAGGGGAAAAACAGGGATTTCTATGAAAATAAGCGATATTTCAGGGGAAAAACAGGGATTTCTATGAAAATATGCGATATTTAAGGGGAAAAACAGGGATTTCTATGAAAATAAGCGATATTTAAGGGGAAAAACAGGGATTTCTATGAAAATAAGTGATATTTAAGGGGAAAAACAGGGATTTCTATGAAAATCAGCGATATTTCAGGGGAAAATCAGGGATTTCTATGAAAATAAGCGATATTTAAGGGGAAAAACAGGGTTTTCTCAGACAATAAGCGATATTTCAGGCGAAAAACAGGGATTTCTATGAAAATAAGCGATATTTCAGGGGAAAAACAGGGATTTCTATGAAAATAAGCGATATTTCAGGGGAAAAACAGGGTTTTCTATGAAAATAAGCGATATTTAAGGGGAAAAACAGGGATTTCTATGAAAATAAGTGATATTTAACGGGAAAAACAGGGATTTCTAAGAAAATAAGCGATATTTCAGGGGAAAAACAGGGATTTCTATGAAAATCAGCGATATTTAAGGGGAAAATCAGGGATTTCTATGAAAATGAGCGATATTTAAGGGGAAAAACAGGGATTTCTCAGAAAATCAGCGATATTTCAGGGGAAAAACAGGGATTTCTATGAAAATAAGCGATATTTCAGGGGAAAAACAGGGATTTCTATGAAAATAAGCGATATTTAAGGTGAAAAACAGGGATTTCTATGAAAATAAGCGATATTTCAGGGGAAAAACAGGGATTTCTATGAAAATGAGCGATATTTAAGGGGAAAAACAGGGATTTCTATGAAAATAAGCGATATTTAAGGGGAAAAACAGGGATTTCTATGAAAATAAGCGATATTTCAGGGGAAAAACAGGGATTTCCATGAAAATAAGCGATATTTCAGGGGAAAAACAGGGATTTCTATGAAAATCAGCGATATTTAAGGGGAAAATCAGGGATTTCTCAGAAAATGAGCGATATTTCAGGGGAAAAACAGGGTTTTCTCAGACAATAAGCGATATCTCAGGGGAAAAACAGGGATTTCTATGAAAATAAGCGATATTTAAGGGGAAAAACAGGGATTTCTCAGAAAATAAGCGATATTTAAGGGGAAAAACAGGGATATCTATGAAAATAAGCGATATTTCAGGGGAAAAACAGGGATTTCTATGAAAATAAGCGATATTTCAGGGGAAAAACAGGGATTTCTATGAAAATAAGCGATATTTCAGGGGAAAAACAGGGATATCTATGAAAATCAGCGATATTTAAGGGGAAAATCAGGGATTTCTCAGAAAATGAGCAATATTTCAGGGGAAAAACAGGGATTTCTATGAAAATAAGCGATATTTCAGGGGAAAAACAGGGATTTCTATGAAAATCAGCGATATTTCAGGGGAAAATCAGGGATTTCTATGAAAATAAGCGATATTTAAGGGGAAAAACAGGGATTTCTATGAAAATAAGCGATATTTAAGGGGAAAAACAGGGATTTCTATGAAAATAAGCGATATTTAAGGGGAAAAACAAAGATTTCTATGAAAATAAGCGATATTTAAGGGGAAAAACAGGGATTTCTAAGAAAATCAGCGATATTTCAGGGGAAAAACAGGGATTTCTAGGAAAACAAGCGATATTTCAGGGGAAAAACAGGGATTTCTATGAAAATAAGCGATATTTCAGGGGAAAAACAGGGTTTTCTCAGAAAATAAGCGATATTTCAGGGGAAAAACAGGGATTTCTATGAAAATCAGCGATATTTTAGGTGAAAAACAGGGATTTCTATGAAAATAAGCGATATTTAAGGGGAAAAACAGGGATTTCTATGAAAATAAGCGATATTTAAGGGGAAAATCAGGGATTTCTATGAAAATAAGCGATATTTCAGGGGAAAAACAGGGATTTCTCAGAAAATAAGGGATGTTTCAGGGGAAAAACAGGGATTTCTATGAAAATAAGCGATATTTTAGGTGAAAAACAGGGATTTCTATGAAAATGAGCGATATTTCAGGGGAAAAACAGGGTTTTCTCAGACAATAAGCGATATTTCAGGGGAAAAACAGGGATTTCTATGAAAATAAGCGATATTTTAGGTGAAAAACAGGGATTTCTATGAAAATAAGCGATATTTCAGGGGAAAAAAAGGGTTTTCTCAGAAAATAAGCGATATTTCAGGGGAAAAACAGGGATTTCTATGAAAATAAGCGATATTTCAGGGGAAAAACAGGGATTTCTATGAAAATCAGCGATATTTTAGGTGAAAAACAGGGATTTCTATGAAAATAAGCGATATTTAAGGGGAAAAACAGGGATTTCTATGAAAATAAGCGATATTTAAGGGGAAAATCAGGGATTTCTATGAAAATAAGTGATATTTAAGGGGAAAAACAGGGATTTCTATGAAAATAAGCGATATTTAAGGGGAAAATCAGGGATTTCTATGAAAATGAGCGATATTTAAGGGGAAAAACAGGGTTTTCTCAGAAAATGAGCGATATTTCAGGGGAAAAACAGGGATTTCTATGAAAATAAGCGATATTTCAGGGGAAAAACAGGGATTTCTATGAAAATAAGCGATATTTAAGGTGAAAAACAGGGATTTCTATGAAAATAAGCGATAATTCAGGGGAAAAACAGGGATTTCTATGAAAATGAGCGATATTTAAGGGGAAAAACAGGGATTTCCATGAAAATAAGCGATATTTAAGGGGAAAAACAGGGATTTCTATGAAAATAAGCGATATTTAAGGGGAAAATCAGGGATTTCTATGAAAATAAGCGATATTTCAGGGGAAAAACAGGGATTTCTATGAAAATCAGCGATATTTAAGGGGAAAATCAGGGATTTCTATGAAAAAAAGCGATATTTAAGGGGAAAAACAGGGTTTTCTCAGACAATAAGCGATATCTCAGGGGAAAAACAGGGATTTCTATGAAAATAAGCGATATTTAAGGGGAAAAACAGGGATTTCTCAGAAAATAAGCGATATTTCAGGGGAAAAACAGGGATTTCTATGAAAATAAGCGATATTTAAGGGGAAAATCAGGGATTTCTATGAAAATAAGCGATATTTAAGGGGAAAAACAGGGATTTCTCAGAAAATGAGCGATATTTCAGGGGAAAAACAGGGATTTCTATGAAAAAAAGCGATATTTCAGGGGAAAAACAGGGATTTCTCAGAAAATAAGCGATATTTAAGGGGAAAAACAGGGATTTCTAAGAAAATCAGCGATATTTCAGGGGAAAAACAGGGATTTCTCAGAAAATAAGCGATATTTAAGGGGATAATCAGGGATTTCTCAGAAAATGAGCGATATTTAAGGGGAAAAACAGGGTTTTCTCAGACAATATGCGATATTTCAGGCGAAAAACAGGGATTTCTATGAAAATAAGCGATATTTAAGGGGATAATCAGGGATTTCTATGAAAATATGCGATATTTAAGGGGAAAAACAGGGATTTCTATGAAAATAAGCGATATTTAAGGGGAAAAACAGGGATTTCTATGAAAATAAGTGATATTTAAGGGGAAAAACAGGGATTTCTATGAAAATAAGCGATATTTCAGGGGAAAAACAGGGATTTCTATGAAAATCAGCGATATTTCAGGGGAAAATCAGGGATTTCTATGAAAATGAGCGATATTTAAGGGGAAAAACAGGGTTTTCTCAGACAATATGCGATATTTCAGGGGAAAAACAGGGATTTCTATGAAAATCAGCGATATTTAAGGGGAAAAACAGGGATTTCTATGAAAATAAGCGATATTTAAGGTGAAAAACAGGGATTTCTCAGAAAATAAGCGATATTTCAGGGGAAAAACAGGGATTTCTATGAAAATAAGCGATATTTCAGGGGAAAAACAGGGATTTCTATGAAAATAAGCGATATTTTAGGTTAAAAACAGGGATTTCTATGAAAATAAGCGATATTTCAGGGGAAAAACAGGGATTTCTATGAAAATCAGCGATATTTCAGGGGAAAAACAGGGATTTCTATGAAAATAAGCGATATTTAAGGGGAAAAACAGGGATTTCTCAGGAAATAAGCGATATTTAAGGGGAAAAACAGGGATTTCTATGAAAATAAGCGATATTTCAGGGGAAAAACAGGGTTTTCTATGAAAATCAGCGATATTTCAGGGGAAAAACAGGGATATCTATGAAAATCAGCGATATTTCAGGGGAAAAACAGGGATTTCTATGAAAATCAGCGATATTTCAGGGGAAAAACAGGGATTTCTATGAAAATAAGCGATATTTCAGGGGAAAAACAGGGATTTCTATGAAAATAAGCGATATTTCAGGGGAAAAACAGGGATTTCTAGGAAAACTAGCGATATTTCACGGGAAAAACAGGGATTTCTATGAAAATGAGCGATATTTAAGGTGAAAAACAGGGATTTCCATGAAAATAAGCGATATTTCAGGGGAAAAACAGGGATTTCTCAGAAAATAAGCGATATTTAAGGGGAAAAACAGGGATTTCTATGAAAATAAGCGATATTTCAGGGGAAAAACAGGGATTTCTATGAAAATAAGCGATATTTAAGGGGAAAAACAGGGATTTCTATGAAAATAAGCGATATTTAAGGGGAAAAACAGGGATTTCTATGAAAATAAGCGATATTTCAGGGGAAAAACAGGGATTTCTATGAAAATAAGCGATATTTAAGGGGAAAATCAGGGATTTCTATGAAAATAAGCGATATTTCAGGGGAAAAACAGGGATTTCTATGAAAATCAGCGATATTTCAGGGGAAAATCAGGGATTTCTATGAAAAAAAGCGATATTTAAGGGGAAAAACAGGGATTTCTCAGAAAATAAGCGATATTTAAGGGGAAAAACAGGGATTTCTAAGAAAATAAGCGATATTTCAGGGGAAAAACAGGGATATCTATGAAAATCAGCGATATTTAAGGGGATAATCAGGGATTTCTCAGAAAATGAGCGATATTTAAGGGGAAAAACAGGGTTTTCTCAGACAATAAGCGATATTTCAGGGGAAAAACAGGGATTTCTATGAAAATAAGCGATATTTCAGGGGAAAAACAGGGATTTCTATGAAAATATGCGATATTTAAGGGGAAAAACAGGGATTTCTATGAAAATAAGCGATATTTAAGGGGAAAAACAGGGATTTCTATGAAAATAAGTGATATTTAAGGGGAAAAACAGGGATTTCTATGAAAATCAGCGATATTTCAGGGGAAAATCAGGGATTTCTATGAAAATAAGCGATATTTAAGGGGAAAAACAGGGTTTTCTCAGACAATAAGCGATATTTCAGGCGAAAAACAGGGATTTCTATGAAAATAAGCGATATTTCAGGGGAAAAACAGGGATTTCTATGAAAATAAGCGATATTTCAGGGGAAAAACAGGGTTTTCTATGAAAATAAGCGATATTTAAGGGGAAAAACAGGGATTTCTATGAAAATAAGTGATATTTAACGGGAAAAACAGGGATTTCTAAGAAAATAAGCGATATTTCAGGGGAAAAACAGGGATTTCTATGAAAATCAGCGATATTTAAGGGGAAAATCAGGGATTTCTATGAAAATGAGCGATATTTAAGGGGAAAAACAGGGATTTCTCAGAAAATCAGCGATATTTCAGGGGAAAAACAGGGATTTCTATGAAAATAAGCGATATTTCAGGGGAAAAACAGGGATTTCTATGAAAATAAGCGATATTTAAGGTGAAAAACAGGGATTTCTATGAAAATAAGCGATATTTCAGGGGAAAAACAGGGATTTCTATGAAAATGAGCGATATTTAAGGGGAAAAACAGGGATTTCTATGAAAATAAGCGATATTTAAGGGGAAAAACAGGGATTTCTATGAAAATAAGCGATATTTCAGGGGAAAAACAGGGATTTCCATGAAAATAAGCGATATTTCAGGGGAAAAACAGGGATTTCTATGAAAATCAGCGATATTTAAGGGGAAAATCAGGGATTTCTCAGAAAATGAGCGATATTTCAGGGGAAAAACAGGGTTTTCTCAGACAATAAGCGATATCTCAGGGGAAAAACAGGGATTTCTATGAAAATAAGCGATATTTAAGGGGAAAAACAGGGATTTCTCAGAAAATAAGCGATATTTAAGGGGAAAAACAGGGATATCTATGAAAATAAGCGATATTTCAGGGGAAAAACAGGGATTTCTATGAAAATAAGCGATATTTCAGGGGAAAAACAGGGATTTCTATGAAAATAAGCGATATTTCAGGGGAAAAACAGGGATATCTATGAAAATCAGCGATATTTAAGGGGAAAATCAGGGATTTCTCAGAAAATGAGCAATATTTCAGGGGAAAAACAGGGATTTCTATGAAAATAAGCGATATTTCAGGGGAAAAACAGGGATTTCTATGAAAATCAGCGATATTTCAGGGGAAAATCAGGGATTTCTATGAAAATAAGCGATATTTAAGGGGAAAAACAGGGATTTCTATGAAAATAAGCGATATTTAAGGGGAAAAACAGGGATTTCTATGAAAATAAGCGATATTTAAGGGGAAAAACAAAGATTTCTATGAAAATAAGCGATATTTAAGGGGAAAAACAGGGATTTCTAAGAAAATCAGCGATATTTCAGGGGAAAAACAGGGATTTCTAGGAAAACAAGCGATATTTCAGGGGAAAAACAGGGATTTCTATGAAAATAAGCGATATTTCAGGGGAAAAACAGGGTTTTCTCAGAAAATAAGCGATATTTCAGGGGAAAAACAGGGATTTCTATGAAAATCAGCGATATTTTAGGTGAAAAACAGGGATTTCTATGAAAATAAGCGATATTTAAGGGGAAAAACAGGGATTTCTATGAAAATAAGCGATATTTAAGGGGAAAATCAGGGATTTCTATGAAAATAAGCGATATTTCAGGGGAAAAACAGGGATTTCTCAGAAAATAAGGGATGTTTCAGGGGAAAAACAGGGATTTCTATGAAAATCAGCGATATTTTAGGTGAAAAACAGGGATTTCTATGAAAATGAGCGATATTTCAGGGGAAAAACAGGGTTTTCTCAGACAATAAGCGATATTTCAGGGGAAAAACAGGGATTTCTATGAAAATAAGCGATATTTTAGGTGAAAAACAGGGATTTCTATGAAAATAAGCGATATTTCAGGGGAAAAAAAGGGTTTTCTCAGAAAATAAGCGATATTTCAGGGGAAAAACAGGGATTTCTATGAAAATAAGCGATATTTCAGGGGAAAAACAGGGATTTCTATGAAAATCAGCGATATTTTAGGTGAAAAACAGGGATTTCTATGAAAATAAGCGATATTTAAGGGGAAAAACAGGGATTTCTATGAAAATAAGCGATATTTAAGGGGAAAATCAGGGATTTCTATGAAAATAAGTGATATTTAAGGGGAAAAACAGGGATTTCTATGAAAATAAGCGATATTTAAGGGGAAAATCAGGGATTTCTATGAAAATGAGCGATATTTAAGGGGAAAAACAGGGTTTTCTCAGAAAATGAGCGATATTTCAGGGGAAAAACAGGGATTTCTATGAAAATAAGCGATATTTCAGGGGAAAAACAGGGATTTCTATGAAAATAAGCGATATTTAAGGTGAAAAACAGGGATTTCTATGAAAATAAGCGATAATTCAGGGGAAAAACAGGGATTTCTATGAAAATGAGCGATATTTAAGGGGAAAAACAGGGATTTCCATGAAAATAAGCGATATTTAAGGGGAAAAACAGGGATTTCTATGAAAATAAGCGATATTTAAGGGGAAAATCAGGGATTTCTATGAAAATAAGCGATATTTCAGGGGAAAAACAGGGATTTCTATGAAAATCAGCGATATTTAAGGGGAAAATCAGGGATTTCTATGAAAAAAAGCGATATTTAAGGGGAAAAACAGGGTTTTCTCAGACAATAAGCGATATCTCAGGGGAAAAACAGGGATTTCTATGAAAATAAGCGATATTTAAGGGGAAAAACAGGGATTTCTCAGAAAATAAGCGATATTTCAGGGGAAAAACAGGGATATCTATGAAAATAAGCGATATTTCAGGGGAAAAACAGGGATTTCTATGAAAATAAGCGATATTTCAGGGGAAAAACAGGGATTTCTATGAAAATAAGCGATATTTCAGGGGAAAAACAGGGATATCTATGAAAATCAGCGATATTTAAGGGGAAAATCAGGGATTTCTCAGAAAATGAGCGATATTTCAGGGGAAAAACAGGGATTTCTATGAAAATAAGCGATATTTCAGGGGAAAAACAGGGATTTCTATGAAAATCAGCGATATTTCAGGGGAAAATCAGGGATTTCTATGAAAATAAGCGATATTTAAGGGGAAAAACAGGGATTTCTATGAAAATAAGCGATATTTCAGGGGAAAAACAGGGATTTCTATGAAAATAAGCGATATTTCAGGGGAAAAACAGGGATTTCTATGAAAATAAGCGATATTTCAGGGGAAAAACAGGGATTTCTATGAAAATAAGCGATATTTAAGGGGAAAAACGGATTTCTCAGGAAATCAGCGATATTTCAGGGGAAAAACAGGGATTTCTATGAAAATCAGCGATATTTAAGGGGAAAAACAGGGATTTCTATGAAAATCAGCGATATTTTAGGGGAAAAACAGGGTTTTCTCAGAAAATAAGCGATATTTCAGGGGAAAAACAGGGATTTCTATGAAAATCAGCGATATTTTAGGTGAAAAACAGGGATTTCTATGAAAATAAGCAATATTTAAGGGGAAAAACAGGGATTTCTATGAAAATAAGCGATATTTAAGGGGAAAATCAGGGATTTCTATGAAAATAAGCGATATTTCAGGGGAAAAACAGGGATTTCTCAGAAAATAAGGGATATTTCAGGGGAAAAACAGGGATTTCTATGAAAATCAGCGATATTTTAGGTGAAAAACAGGGATTTCTATGAAAATGAGCGATATTTCAGGGGAAAAACAGGGTTTTCTCAGACAATAAGCGATATTTCAGGGGAAAAACAGGGATTTCTATGAAAATAAGCGATATTTCAGGGGAAAAACAGGGATTTCTATGAAAATAAGCGATATTTCAGGGGAAAAACAGGGTTTTCTCAGAAAATAAGCGATATTTCAGGGGAAAAACAGGGATTTCTATGAAAATAAGCGATATTTAAGGGGAAAAACAGGGATTTCTATGAAAATCAGCGATATTTCAGGGGAAAAACAGGGATTTCTATGAAAATAAGCGATATTTAAGGGGAAAAACAGGGATTTCTATGAAAATAAGCGATATTTAAGGGGAAAATCAGGGATTTCTATGAAAATAAGTGATATTTAAGGGGAAAAACAGGGATTTCTATGAAAATAAGCGATATTTCAGGGGAAAATCAGGGATTTCTATGAAAATGAGCGATATTTAAGGGGAAAAACAGGGTTTTCTCAGACAATATGCGATATTTCAGGGGAAAAACAGGGATTTCTATGAAAATAAGCGATATTTCAGGGGAAAAACAGGGATTTCTATGAAAATAAGCGATATTTAAGGGGAAAAACAGGGATTTCTGTGAAATTAATCGATATTTCAGGGGAAAAACAGGGATTTCTCAGAAAATAAGCGATATTTAAGGGGAAAAACAGGGATTTCTATGAAAATAAGCGATATTTCAGGGGAAAAACAGGGATTTCTATGAAAATAAGCGATATTTCAGGGGAAAACAGGGATTTCTATGAAAATAAGCGATATTTCAGGGGAAAAACAGGGATTTCTATGAAAATAAGCGATATTTAAGGGGAAAAACAGGGATTTCTCAGAAAATGAGCGATATTTCAGGGGAAAAACAGGGTTTTCTCAGACAATAAGCGATATCTCAGGGGAAAAACAGGGATTTCTATGAAAATAAGCGATATTTAAGGGGAAAAACAGGGATTTCTCAGAAAATAAGCGATATTTCAGGGGAAAAACAGGGATATCTATGAAAATAAGCGATATTTCAGGGGAAAAACAGGGATTTCTATGAAAATAAGCGATATTTCAGGGGAAAAACAGGGATTTCTATGAAAATCAGCGATATTTAAGGGGAAAATCAGGGATTTCTCAGAAAATGAGCGATATTTAAGGGGAAAAACAGGGATTTCTATGAAAATAAGCGATATTTCAGGGGAAAAACAGGGATTTCTATGAAAATAAGCGATATTTAATGGGAAAATCAGGGATTTCTATGAAAATAAGCGATATTTAAGGGGAAAAACAGGGATTTCTATGAAAATAAGCGATATTTAAGGGGAAAAACAGGGATTTCTATGAAAATAAGCGATATTTCAGGGGAAAAACAGGGATTTCTATGAAAATAAGCGATATTTCAGGGGAAAAACAGGGATTTCTATGAAAATAAGCGATATTTTAGGTGAAAAACAGGGATTTCTAGGAAAACAAGCGATATTTCAGGGGAAAAACAGGGATTTCTATGAAAATAAGCGATATTTCAGGGGAAAAACAGGGTTTTCTCAGAAAATAAGCGATATTTCAGGGGAAAAACAGGGATTTCTATGAAAATCAGCGATATTTTAGGTGAAAAACAGGGATTTCTATGAAAATAAGCGATATTTAAGGGGAAAAACAGGGATTTCTATGAAAATAAGCGATATTTAAGGGGAAAATCAGGGATTTCTATGAAAATAAGCGATATTTCAGGGGAAAAACAGGGATTTCTCAG
Source organism: Tetrao urogallus (assembly GCF_951394365.1). Lineage (NCBI taxonomy): Eukaryota > Metazoa > Chordata > Aves > Galliformes > Phasianidae > Tetrao > Tetrao urogallus. The sequence continues at coordinate 254,579 of NW_027638878.1, read as the reverse complement.
AAAATAAGGGATATTTCAGGGGAAAAACAGGGATTTCTATGAAAATAAGCGATATTTTAGGTGAAAAACAGGGATTTCTATGAAAATGAGCGATATTTCAGGGGAAAAACAGGGTTTTCTCAGACAATAAGCGATATTTCAGGGGAAAAACAGGGATTTCTATGAAAATAAGCGATATTTCAGGGGAAAAACAGGGATTTCTATGAAAATAAGCGATATTTCAGGGGAAAAACAGGGTTTTCTCAGAAAATAAGCGATATTTCAGGGGAAAAACAGGGATTTCTATGAAAATAAGCGATATTTCAGGGGAAAAACAGGGATTTCTATGAAAATAAGCGATATTTCAGGGGAAAAACAGGGATTTCTATGAAAATAAGCGATATTTAAGGGGAAAAACCGGGATTTCTATGAAAATAAGCGATATTTAAGGGGAAAATCAGGGATTTCTATGAAAATAAGTGATATTTAAGGGGAAAACAAGGGATTTCTATGAAAATCAGCGATATTTCAGGGGAAAAACAGGGATTTCTATGAAAATAAGCGATATTTAAGGGGAAAAACAGGGTTTTCTCAGACAATATGCGATATTTCAGGGGAAAATCAGGGATTTCTATGAAAATAAGCGATATTTCAGGGGAAAAACAGGGATTTCTATGAAAATAAGCGATATTTAAGGTGAAAAACAGGGATTTCTATGAAAATAAGTGATATTTAAGGGGAAAAACAGGGATTTCTATGAAAATGAGCGATATTTAAGGGGAAAAACAGGGATTTCTATGAAAATAAGCGATATTTAAGGGGAAAAACAGGGATTTCTATGAAAATAAGCGATATTTCAAGGGAAAAACAGGGATTTCTATGAAAATAAGCGATATTTCAGGGGAAAAACAGGGATTTCTATGAAAATCAGCGATATTTAAGGGGAAATCAGGGATTTCTCAGAAAATGAGCGATATTTCAGGGGAAAAACAGGGTTTTCTCAGACAATAAGCGATATTTAAGGGGAAAAACAGGGATTTCTCAGAAAATAAGCGATATTTAAGGGGAAAAACAGGGATTTCTCAGAAAATAAGCGATATTTCAGGGGAAAAACAGGGATATCTATGAAAATAAGCGATATTTCAGGGGAAAAACAGGGATTTCTATGAAAATAAGCGATATTTCAGGGGAAAAACAGGGATTTCTATGAAAATAAGCGATATTTCAGGGGAAAAACAGGGATATCTATGAAAATCAGCGATATTTAAGGGGAAAATCAGGGATTTCTCAGAAAATGAGCGATATTTAAGGGGAAAAACAGGGATTTCTATGAAAATCAGCGATATTTCAGGGGAAAAACAGGGATTTCTATGAAAATCAGCGATATTTCAGGGGAAAATCAGGGATTTCTATGAAAATAAGCGATATTTCAGGGGAAAAACAGGGATATCTATGAAAATCAGCGATATTTTAGGTGAAAAACAGGGATTTCTATGAAAATAAGCGATATTTAAGGGGAAAAACAGGGATTTCTATGAAAATAAGCGATATTTAAGGGGAAAATCAGGGATTTCTATGAAAATAAGCGATATTTCAGGGGAAAAACAGGGATTTCTCAGAAAATAAGGGATATTTCAGGGGAAAAACAGGGATTTCTATGAAAATCAGCGATATTTTAGGTGAAAAACAGGGATTTCTATGAAAATGAGCGATATTTCAGGGGAAAAACAGGGTTTTCTCAGACAATAAGCGATATTTCAGGGGAAAAACAGGGATTTCTATGAAAATAAGCGATATTTCAGGGGAAAAACAGGGATTTCTATGAAAATAAGCGATATTTCAGGGGAAAAACAGGGTTTTCTCAGAAAATAAGCGATATTTCAGGGGAAAAACAGGGATTTCTATGAAAATAAGCGATATTTAAGGGGAAAAACAGGGATTTCTATGAAAATCAGCGATATTTCAGGGGAAAAACAGGGATTTCTATGAAAATAAGCGATATTTAAGGGGAAAAACAGGGATTTCTATGAAAATAAGCGATATTTAAGGGGAAAATCAGGGATTTCTATGAAAATAAGTGATATTTAAGGGGAAAAACAGGGATTTCTATGAAAATAAGCGATATTTCAGGGGAAAAACAGGGATTTCTATGAAAATCAGCGATATTTAAGGGGAAAATCAGGGATTTCTATGAAAATGAGCGATATTTAAGGGGAAAAACAGGGTTTTCTCAGACAATATGCGATATTTCAGGGGAAAAACAGGGATTTCTATGAAAATAAGCGATATTTCAGGGGAAAAACAGGGATTTCTATGAAAATAAGCGATATTTAAGGTGAAAAACGGATTTCTATGAAAATAAGCGATATTTAAGGGGAAAAACAGGGATTTCTATGAAAATGAGCGATATTTAAGGGGAAAAACAGGGATTTCTATGAAAATAAGCGATATTTAAGGGGAAAAACAGGGATTTCTATGAAAATAAGCGATATTTTAGGTGAAAAACAGGGATTTCTCAGAAAATAAGCGATATTTAAGGGGAAAAACAGGGTTTTCTATGAAAATAAGCGATATTTAAGGGGAAAAACAGGGATTTCTATGAAAATAAGCGATATTTCAGGGGAAAAACAGGGATTTCTATGAAAATAAGCGATATTTCAGGGGAAAAACAGGGATTTCTATGAAAATCAGCGATATTTTAGGTGAAAAACAGGGATTTCTATGAAAATAAGCGATATTTAAGGGGAAAAACAGGGATTTCTATGAAAATAAGCGATATTTAAGGGGAAAAACAGGGATTTCTATGAAAATAAGTGATATTTAAGGGGAAAAACAGGGATTTCTATGAAAATAAGCGATATTTCAGGGGAAAAACAGGGATTTCTATGAAAATCAGCGATATTTCAGGGGAAAATCAGGGATTTCTATGAAAATCAGCGATATTTAAGGGGAAAAACAGGGTTTTCTCAGACAATATGCGATATTTCAGGGGAAAAACAGGGATTTCTATGAAAATAAGCGATATTTCAGGGGAAAAACAGGGATTTCTATGAAAATAAGCGATATTTAAGGTGAAAAACAGGGATTTCTATGAAAATAAGCGATATTTAAGGGGAAAAACAGGGATTTCTATGAAAATGAGCGATATTTAAGGGGAAAAACAGGGATTTCTATGAAAATAAGCGATATTTAAGGGGAAAAACAGGGATTTCTATGAAAATAAGCGATATTTCAGGGGAAAAACAGGGATTTCTCAGACAATAAGCGATATCTCAGGGGAAAAACAGGGATTTCTATGAAAATAAGCGATATTTAAGGGGAAAAACAGGGATTTCTCAGAAAATGAGCGATATTTACAGGAAAAAACAGGGATATCTATGAAAATAAGCGATATTTCAGGGGAAAAACAGGGATTTCTATGAAAATAAGCGATATTTCAGGGGAAAAACAGGGATTTCTATGAAAATAAGCGATATTTCAGGGGAAAAACAGGGATATCTATGAAAATCAGCGATATTTAAGGGGAAAATCAGGGATTTCTCAGAAAATGAGCGATATTTCAGGGGAAAAACAGGGATTTCTATGAAAATAAGCGATATTTCAGGGGAAAAACAGGGATTTCTATGAAAATCAGCGATATTTCAGGGGAAAATCAGGGATTTCTATGAAAATAAGCGATATTTAAGGGGAAAAACAGGGATTTCTATGAAAATAAGCGATATTTAAGGGGAAAAACAGGGATTTCTATGAAAATAAGCGATATTTAAGGGGAAAAACAAAGATTTCTATGAAAATAAGCGATATTTAAGGGGAAAAACAGGGATTTCTAAGAAAATCAGCGATATTTCAGGGGAAAAACAGGGATTTCTATGAAAACAAGCGATATTTCAGGGGAAAAACAGGGATTTCTATGAAAATAAGCGATATTTCAGGGGAAAAACAGGGTTTTCTCAGAAAATAAGCGATATTTCAGGGGAAAAACAGGGATTTCTGTGAAAATAAGCGATATTTAAGGGGAAAAACAGGGATTTCTATGAAAATAAGCGATATTTAAGGGGAAAAACAGGGATTTCTATGAAAATAAGCGATATTTAAGGGGAAAAACAGGGTTTTCTATGAAAATAAGCTATATTTAAGGGGAAAAACAGGGATTTCTATGAAAATGAGCGATATTTAAGGGGAAAAACAGGGATTTCTCAGAAAATAAGCGATATTTCAGGGGAAAAACAGGGATTTCTATGAAAATAAGCGATATTTTAGGTGAAAAACAGGGATTTCTATGAAAATAAGCGATATTTAAGGGGAAAAACAGGGATTTCTATGAAAATAAGCGATATTTAAGGGGAAAATCAGGGATTTCTATGAAAATCAGCGATATTTCAGGGGAAAAACAGGGATTTCTCAGAAAATAAGCGATACTTCAGGGGAAAAACAGGGATTTCTATGAAAATCAGCGATATTTTAGGTGAAAAACAGGGATTTCTATGAAAATGAGCGATATTTAAGGAGAAAAACAGGGTTTTCTCAGACAATAAGCGATATTTCAGGGGAAAAACAGGGATTTCTATGAAAATAAGCGATATTTCAGGGGAAAAACAGGGATTTCTATGAAAATAAGCGATATTTAAGGGGAAAAACAGGGATTTCTCAGAAAATAAGCGATATTTAAGGGGAAAAACAGGGATTTCTCAGAAAATAAGCGATATTTCAGGGGAAAAACAGGGATTTCTATGAAAATAAGCGATATTTCAGGGGAAAATCAGGGATTTCTATGAAAATAAGCGATATTTAAGGGGAAAAACAGGGATTTCTATGAAAATAAGTGATATTTAAGGGGAAAAACAGGGATTTCTATGAAAATGAGCGATATTTCAGGGGAAAAACAGGGATTTCTATGAAAATCAGCGATATTTAAGGGGAAAAACAGGGATTTCTATGAAAATAAGCGATATTTTAGGTGAAAAACAGGGATTTCCATGAAAATAAGCGATATTTCAGGGGAAAAATAGGGATTTCTATGAAAATAAGCGATATTTAAGGGGAAAAACAGGGATTTCTATGAAAATCAGCGATATTTCAGGGGAAAAACAGGGATTTCTATGAAAATAAGCGATATTTAAGGGGAAAAACAGGGATTTCTCAGAAAATGAGCGATATTTCAGGGGAAAAACAGGGATTTCTATGAAAATAAGCGATATTTCAGGGGAAAAACAGGGATTTCTCAGAAAATAAGCGATATTTAAGGGGAAAAACAGGGATTTCTAAGAAAATCAGCGATATTTCAGGGGAAAAACAGGGATATCTATGAAAATCAGCGATATTTAAGGGGATAATCAGGGATTTCTCAGAAAATGAGCGATATTTAAGGGGAAAAACAGGGTTTTCTCAGACAATAAGCGATATTTCAGGCGAAAAACAGGGATTTCTATGAAAATAAGCGATATTTCAGGGGAAAAACAGGGATTTCTATGAAAATATGCGATATTTAAGGGGAAAAACAGGGATTTCTAAGAAAATCAGCGATATTTAAGGGGAAAAACAGGGATTTCTATGAAAATAAGCGATATTTTAGGTGAAAAACAGGGATTTCCATGAAAATAAGCGATATTTCAGGGGAAAATCAGGGATTTCTCAGAAAATAAGCGATATTTAAGGGGAAAAACAAAGATTTCTATGAAAATAAGCGATATTTAAGGGGAAAAACAGGGATTTCTAAGAAAATCAGCGATATTTCAGGGGAAAAACAGGGATTTCTAGGAAAACAAGCGATATTTCAGGGGAAAAACAGGGATTTCTATGAAAATAAGCGATATTTCAGTGGAAAAACAGGGTTTTCTCAGAAAATAAGCGATATTTCAGGGGAAAAACAGGGATTTCTGTGAAAATAAGCGATATTTAAGGGGAAAAACAGGGATTTCTATGAAAATAAGCGATATTTAAGGGGAAAAACAGGGATTTCTATGAAAATAAGCGATATTTAAGGGGAAAAACAGGGTTTTCTATGAAAATAAGCTATATTTAAGGGGAAAAACAGGGATTTCTATGAAAATGAGCGATATTTAAGGGGAAAAACAGGGATTTCTCAGAAAATAAGCGATATTTCAGGGGAAAAACAGGGATTTCTATGAAAATCAGCGATATTTTAGGTGAAAAACAGGGATTTCTATGAAAATAAGCGATATTTAAGGGGAAAAACAGGGATTTCTATGAAAATAAGCGATATTTAAGGGGAAAATCAGGGATTTCTATGAAAATCAGCGATATTTCAGGGGAAAAACAGGGATTTCTCAGAAAATAAGCGATACTTCAGGGGAAAAACAGGGATTTCTATGAAAATCAGCGATATTTTAGGTGAAAAACAGGGATTTCTATGAAAATGAGCGATATTTCAGGGGAAAAACAGGGTTTTCTCAGACAATAAGCGATATTTCAGGGGAAAAACAGGGATTTCTATGAAAATAAGCGATATTTCAGGGGAAAAACAGGGATTTCTATGAAAATAAGCGATATTTAAGGGGAAAAACAGGGATTTCTCAGAAAATAAGCGATATTTAAGGGGAAAAACAGGGATTTCTCAGAAAATAAGCGATATTTCAGGGGAAAAACAGGGATTTCTATGAAAATAAGCGATATTTCAGGGGAAAAACAGGGATTTCTATGAAAATAAGCGATATTTCAGGGGAAAAACAGGGATTTCTATGAAAATAAGCGATATTTAAGGGGAAAAACAGGGATTTCTATGAAAATGAGCGATATTTCAGGGGAAAAACAGGGATTTCTATGAAAATAAGCGATATTTAAGGGGAAAAACAGGGATTTCTATGAAAATAAGCGATATTTTAGGTGAAAAACAGGGATTTCCATGAAAATAAGCGATATTTCAGGGGAAAAATAGGGATTTCTATGAAAATAAGCGATATTTAAGGGGAAAAACAGGGATTTCTATGAAAATCAGCGATATTTCAGGGGAAAAACAGGGATTTCTATGAAAATAAGCGATATTTAAGGGGAAAAACAGGGATTTCTCAGAAAATGAGCGATATTTCAGGGGAAAAACAGGGATTTCTATGAAAATAAGCGATATTTCAGGGGAAAAACAGGGATTTCTATGAAAATAAGCGATATTTAAGGGGAAAAACAGGGATTTCTAAGAAAATCAGCGATATTTCAGGGGAAAAACAGGGATATCTATGAAAATCAGCGATATTTAAGGGGATAATCAGGGATTTCTCAGAAAATGAGCGATATTTAAGGGGAAAAACAGGGTTTTCTCAGACAATAAGCGATATTTCAGGCGAAAAACAGGGATTTCTATGAAAATAAGCGATATTTCAGGGGAAAAACAGGGATTTCTATGAAAATATGCGATATTTAAGGGGAAAAACAGGGATTTCTAAGAAAATCAGCGATATTTAAGGGGAAAAACAGGGATTTCTATGAAAATAAGCGATATTTTAGGTGAAAAACAGGGATTTCCATGAAAATAAGCGATATTTCAGGGGAAAATCAGGGATTTCTCAGAAAATAAGCGATATTTAAGGGGAAAAACAGGGATTTCTCAGAAAATAAGCGATATTTCTGGGGAAAAACAGGGTTTTCTATGAAAATAAGCGATATTTAAGGGGAAAAACAGGGATTTCTATGAAAATAAGCGATATTTAAGGGGAAAAACAGGGATTTCTATGAAAATAAGCAATATTTTAGGTGAAAAACAGGGATTTCCATGAAAATAAGCGATATTTCAGGGGAAAAACAGGGATTTCTAAGAAAATCAGCGATATTTCAGGGGAAAAACAGGGATTTCTATGAAAATAAGCGATATTTAAGGGGAAAAACAGGGATTTCTATGAAAATAAGCGATATTTCAGGGGAAAAACAGGGATTTCTATGAAAATAAGCGATATTTCAGGGGAAAAACAGGGATTTCTATGAAAATAAGCGATATTTCAGGGGAAAAACAGGGATTTCTATGAAAATAAGTGATATTTAAGGGGAAAATCAGGGATTTCTCAGAAAATAAGCGATATCTCAGGGGAAAAACAGGGATATCTATGAAAATAAGCGATATTTCAGGGGAAAAACAGGGATTTCTCAGAAAATAAGCGATATTTTAGGTGAAAAACAGGGATTTCTATGAAAATAAGCGATATTTCAGGGGAAAAACAGGGATTTCTATGAAAATAAGCGATATTTCAGGGGAAAAACAGGGATTTCTATGAAAATAAGCGATATTTCAGGGGAAAAACAGGGGTATCTATGAAAATAAGCGATATTTCAAGGGAAAAACAGGGATTTCTATGAAAATAAGCGATATTTCAGGGGAAAAACAGGGATTTCTATGAAAATAAGCGATATTTCAGGGGAAAAACAGGGATTTCTAAGAAAATGAGCGATATTTCAGGGGAAAAACAGGGATTTCTATGAAAATAAGCGATATTTTAGGTGAAAAACAGGGATTTCCATGAAAATAAGCGATATTTCAGGGGAAAAACAGGGATTTCTATGAAAATAAGCGATATTTAAGGGGAAAAACAGGGATTTCTAAGAAAATAAGCGATATTTCAGGGGAAAAACAGGGATTTCTATGAAAATAAGCGATATTTTAGGTGAAAAACAGGGATTTCCATGAAAATAAGCGATATTTCAGGGGAAAAACAGGGATTTCTATGAAAATGAGCGATATTTAAGGGGAAAAACAGGGATTTCTATGAAAATAAGCGATATTTAAGGGGAAAAACAGGGATTTCTATGAAAATCAGCGATATTTAAGGTGAAAAACAGGGATTTCTATGAAAATAAGCGATATTTCAGGGGAAAAACAGGGATTTCCATGAAAATAAGCGATATTTAAGGGGAAAAACAGGGATTTCTATGAAAATAAGCGATATTTCAGGGGAAAAACAGGGATTTCTATGAAAATAAGCGATATTTAAGGGGAAAAACAGGGATTTCTATGAAAATCAGCGATATTTCAGGGGAAAAACCGGGATTTCTATGAAAATAAGCGATATTTAAGGGGAAAAACAGGGATTTCTACTAAAATAAGCGATATTTCAGGGGAAAAACAGGGATTTCTATGAAAATCAGCGATATTTAAGGGGAAAATCAGGGATTTCTCAGAAAATGAGCGATATTTAAGGGGAAAAACAGGGATTTCCATGAAAATAAGCGATATTTAAGGTGAAAAACAGGGATTTCTATGAAAATAAGCGATATTTCAGGGGAAAAACAGGGTTTTCTATGAAAATAAGCGATATTTCATGGGAAAAACAGGGATTTCTATGAAAATCAGCGATATTTATGGGGAAAAACAGGGATTTCTCAGAAAATAAGCGATATTTCAGGGGAAAAACAGGGATTTCTATGAAAATAAGCGATATTTCAGGGGAAAAACAGGGATTTCTATGAAAATAAGCCATATTTCAGGGGAAAAACAGGGATTTCTATGAAAATAAGCGATATTTCAGGGGAAAAACAGGGATTTCTCAGAAAATGAGCGATATTTAAGGGGAAAAACAGGGATTTCTATGAAAATAAGAGATATTTAAGGGGAAAAACAGGGATTTCTATGAAAATAAGCGATATTTAAGGGGAAAAAGAGGGATATCTATGAAAATAAGCGATATTTAAGGGGAAAATCAGGGATTTCTATGAAAATCAGCGATATTTAAGGGGAAAAACAGGGATTTCTAAGAAAATAAGCGATATTTAAGGGGAAAAACAGGGATTTCTCAGAAAATCAGCGATATTTAAGGGGAAAAACAGGGATTTCTATGAAAATAAGCGATATTTAAGGGGAAAATCAGGGATTTCTATGAAAATAAGCGATATTTCAGGGGAAAAACAGGGATTTCTATGAAAATAAGCGATATTTTATTTGAAAAACAGGGATTTCTATGAAAATAAGCGATATTTCAGGGGAAAAACAGGGATTTCTATGAAAATAAGCGATATTTCAGGGGAAAAACAGGGATTTCTATGAAAATAAGCGATATTTCAGGGGAAAAACAGGGATTTCTCAGAAAATAAGCGATATTTAAGGGGAAAAACAGGGATTTCTCAGAAAATAAGCGATATTTCAGGGGAAAAACAGGGATTTCTATGAAAATAAGCGATATTTCAGGGGAAAAACAGGGATTTCTATGAAAATCAGCGATATTTAAGGGGAAAAACAGGGTTTTCTATGAAAATAAGCGATATTTAAGGGGAAAAACAGGGATTTCTAAGAAAATCAGCGATATTTCAGGGGAAAAACAGGGATATCTATGAAAATCAGCGATATTTAAGGGGAAAATCAGGGATTTCTCAGAAAATGAGCGATATTTCAGGGGAAAAACAGGGTTTTCTCAGACAATAAGCGATATTTCAGGGGAAAAACAGGGATTTCTATGAAAATCATCGATATTTCAGGGGAGAAACAGGGATTTCTATGAAAATAAGTGATATTTAAGGGGAAAAACAGGGATTTCTATGAAAATAAGCGATATTTCAGGGGAAAAACAGGGATTTCTATGAAAATAAGCGATATTTTAGGTGAAAAACAGGGATTTCCATGAAAATAAGCGATATTTCAGGGGAAAAACAGGGATTTCTATGAAAATAAGCGATATTTCAGGTGAAAAACAGGGTTTTCTATGAAAATAAGCGATATTTCAAGGGAAAAACAGGGATTTCTATGAAAATAAGCGATATTTCAGGGGAAAAACAGGGATTTCTATGAAAATAAGCGATATTTCAGGGGAAAAACAGGGATTTCTAAGAAAATGAGCGATATTTCAGGGGAAAAACAGGGATTTCTATGAAAATAAGCGATATTTTAGGTGAAAAACAGGGATTTCTAAGAAAATCAGCGATATTTCAGGGGAAAAACAGGGATTTCTATGAAAATAAGCGATATTTCAGGGGAAAAACAGGGATTTCTAAGAAAATCAGCGATATTTCAGGGGAAAAACAGGGATTTCTATGAAAATAAGCGATATTTTAGGTGAAAAACAGGGATTTCCATGAAAATAAGCGATATTTCAGGGGAAAAACAGGGATTTCTATGAAAATGAGCGATATTTAAGGGGAAAAACAGGGATTTCTATGAAAATAAGCGATATTTAAGGGGAAAAACAGGGATTTCTATGAAAATCAGCGATATTTAAGGTGAAAAACAGGGATTTCTATGAAAATAAGCGATATTTCAGGGGAAAAACAGGGATTTCCATGAAAATAAGCGATATTTAAGGGGAAAAACAGGGATTTCTATGAAAATAAGCGATATTTTAGGTGAAAAACAGGGATTTCTATGAAAATAAGCGATATTTCAGGGGAAAAACAGGGATTTCTATGAAAATCAGCGATATTTCAGGGGAAAAACCGGGATTTCTATGAAAATAAGCGATATTTAAGGGGAAAAACAGGGATTTCTACTAAAATAAGCGATATTTCAGGGGAAAAACAGGGATTTCTATGAAAATCAGCGATATTTCAGGGGAAAATCAGGGATTTCTCAGAAAATGAGCGATATTTAAGGGGAAAAACAGGGATTTCTATGAAAATAAGCGATATTTGAGGTTAAAAACAGGGATATCTATGAAAATAAGCGATATTTAAGGGGAAAATCAGGGATTTCTCAGAAAATAAGCGATATTTAAGGGGAAAAACAGGGATTTCTATGAAAATAAGCGATATTTAAGGGGAAAAACAGGGATTTCTATGAAAATAAGCGATATTTAAGGGGAAAAACAGGGATTTCTATGAAAATAAGCGATATTTCAGGGGAAAAACAGGGATTTCCATGAAAATAAGCGATATTTAAGGGGAAAAACAGGGATTTCTATGAAAATAAGCGATATTTCAGGGGAAAAACAGGGATTTCCATGAAAATAAGCGATATTTCAGGGGAAAAACAGGGATTTCTATGAAAATAAGCGATATTTCAGGGGAAAAACAGGGATTTCTATGAAAATAAGCGATATTTAAGGGGAAAAACAGGGATTTCTATGAAAATAAGCGATATTTCAGGGGAAAAACAGGGATTTCTATGAAAATAAGCGATATTTAAGGGGAAAAACAGGGATATCTATGAAAATCAGCGATATCAGGGGAAAAACAGGGATTTCTAAGAAAATAAGCGATATTTCAGGGGAAAAACAGGGATTTCTCAGAAAATAAGCGATATTTCAGGGGAAAAACAGGGATTTCTATGAAAATCAGCGATATTTAAGGGGAAAAACAGGGTTTTCTATGAAAATAAGCGATATTTCAGGGGAAAAACAGGGATTTCTAAGAAAATCAGCGATATTTCAGGGGAAAAACAGGGATATCTATGAAAATCAGCGATATTTAAGGGGATAATCAGGGATTTCTCAGAAAATGAGCGATATTTCAGGGGAAAAACAGGGTTTTCTCAGACAATAAGCGATATTTCAGGGGAAAAACAGGGATTTCTATGAAAATAAGCGATATTTCAGGGGAAAAACAGGGATTTCCATGAAAATAAGCGATATTTCAGGGGAAAAACAGGGATTTCTATGAAAATCAGCGATATTTCAGGGGAAAAACAGGGATTTCTCAGAAAATAAGCGATATTTCAGGGGAAAAACAGGGATTTCCATGAAAATAAGCGATATTTCAGGGGAAAAACAGGGTTTTCTATGAAAATAAGCGATATTTCAGGGGAAAAACAGGGATTTCTATGAAAATAAGCGATATTTAAGGGGAAAAACAGGGATTTCTAAGAAAATCAGCGATATTTCAGGGGAAAAACAGGGATTTCTATGAAAATAAGCGATATTTCAGGGGAAAAACAGGGATTTCTATGAAAATCAGCGATATTTAAGGGGAAAAACAGGGATTTCTAAGAAAATGAGCGATATTTCAGGGGAAAAACAGGGATTTCTATGAAAATAAGCGATATTTCAGGGGAAAAACAGGGATTTCTATGAAAATAAGCGATATTTCAGGGGAAAAGCAGGGATTTCTCAGAAAATAAGCGATATTTTAGGGGAAAAACAGGGATTTCTATGAAAATAAGCGATATTTCAGGGGAAAAACAGGGATTTCTATGAAAATAAGCGATATTTCAGGGGAAAAACAGGGATTTCTATGAAAATCAGCGATATTTTAGGTGAAAAACAGGGATTTCTATGAAAATAAGCGATATTTAAGGGGAAAAACAGGGATTTCTATGAAAATCAGCGATATTTCAGGGGAAAAACCGGGATTTCTATGAAAATAAGCGATATTTTATGTGAAAAACAGGGATTTCTACTAAAATAAGCGATATTTCAGGGGAAAAACAGGGATTTCTATGAAAATAAGCGATATCAGGGGAAAAAAAAGGATTTCTATGAAAATAAGCGATATTTCAGGGGAAAAACAGGGATTTCTCAGAAAATAAGCGATATTTAAGGGGAAAAACAGGGATTTCTATGAAAATCAGCGATATTTAAGGGGAAAAACAGGGTTTTCTATGAAAATAAGCGATATTTAAGGGGAAAAAAAGGGATTTCTAAGAAAATCAGCGATATTTCAGGGGAAAAACAGGGATATCTATGAAAATAAGCGATATTTAAGGGGATAATCAGGGATTTCTCAGAAAATGAGCGATATTTAAGGGGAAAAACAGGGTTTTCTCAGACAATAAGCGATATTTCAGGGGAAAAACAGGGATTTCTATGAAAATAAGCAATATTTCAGGGGAGAAACAGGGATTTCTATGAAAATAAGCGATATTTAAGGGGAAAAACAGGGATTTCTAAGAAAATCAGCGATATTTCAGGGGAAAAACAGGGATTTCTATGAAAATAAGCGATATTTTAGGTGAAAAACAGGGATTTCCATGAAAATAAGCGATATTTCAGGGGAAAAACAGGGATTTCTATGAAAATAAGCGATATTTCAGGGGAAAATCAGGGATTTCTATGAAAATAAGCGATATTTCAGGGGAAAAACAGGGATTTCTCAGAAAATAAGCGATATTTCAGGGGAAAAACAGGGTTTTCTATGAAAATCAGCGATATTTCAGGGGAAAAACAGGGATTTCTATGAAAATAAGCGATATTTAAGGGGAAAAACAGGGATTTCTAAGAAAATCAGCGATATTTCAGGGGAAAAACAGGGATTTCTATGAAAATAAGCGATATTTAAGGGGAAAAACAGGGATTTCTATGAAAATCAGCGATATTTCAGGGGAAAAACCGGGATTTCCATGAAAATAAGCGATATTTAAGGGGAAAAACAGGGATTTCTATGAAAATAAGCGATATTTAAGGGGAAAAACAGGGATTTCTATGAAAATAAGCGATATTTAAGGGGAAAAACAGGGTTTTCTATGAAAATAAGCGATATTTTAGTTGAAAAACAGGGATTTCTATGAAAATAAGCGATATTTCAGGGGAAAAACAGGGATATCTATGAAAATAAGCGATATTTAAGGGGAAAAACAGGGATTTCTATGAAAATAAGCGATATTTCAGGGGAAAAACAGGGATTTCTATGAAAATAAGCGATATTTCAGGGGAAAAACAGGGATTTCTATGAAAATAAGCGATATTTCAGGGGAAAAACAGGGATTTCTATGAAAATCAGCGATATTTAAGGGGAAAAACAGGGATTTCTATGAAAATAAGCGATATTTCAGGGGAAAAACAGGGATTTCTATGAAAATAAGCGATATTTTAGGTGAAAAACAGGGATTTCTCAGAAAATAAGCGATATTTCAGGGGAAAAACAGGGATTTCTCAGAAAATAAGCGGTATTTAAGGGGAAAAACAGGGATTTCCATGAAAATAAGCGATATTTCAGGGGAAAAACAGGGATTTCCATGAAAATAAGCGATATTTAAGGGGAGAAACAGGGATTTCTATGAAAATAAGCGATATTTCAGGGGAAAAACAGGGATTTCTATGAAAATAAGCGATATTTCAGGGGAAAAACAGGGATTTCTATGAAAATAAGAGATATTTAAGGGGAAAAACAGGGATTTCTATGAAAATAAGCGATATTTAAGGGGAAAAACAGGGATTTCTATGAAAATAAGCGATATTTCGGGGGAAAAACAGGGATTTCTATGAAAATAAGCGATATTTAAGGGGAAAAACAGGGATTTCTATGAAAATCAGCGATATTTTAGGTGAAAAACAGGGATTTCTATGAAAATAAGCGATATTTAAGGGGAAAAACAGGGATTTCTATGAAAATAAGCGATATTTCAGGGGAAAAACCGGGATTTCTATGAAAATAAGCAATATTTAAGGGGTAAAACAGGGATTTCTACTAAAATAAGCGATATTTCAGGGGAAAAACAGGGATTTCTATGAAAATCAGCGATATTTCAGGGGAAAATCAGGGATTTCTCAGAAAATGAGCGATATTTAAGGGGAAAAACAGGGTTTTCTCAGACAATAAGCGATATTTCAGGGGAAAAACAGGGATTTCTATGAAAATAAGCGATATTTAAGGGGAAAAACAGGGATTTCTATGAAAATAAGCGATATTTCAGGGGAAAAACAGGGATTTCTCAGAAAATAAGCGATATTTCAGGGGAAAAACAGGGATTTCTACTAAAATAAGCGATATTTCAGGTGAAAAACAGGGATTTCCATGAAAATCAGCGATATTTCAGGGGAAAAACAGGGATTTCTATGAAAATAAGCGATATTTCAGGGGAAAAACAGGGATTTCTATGAAAATCAGCGATATTTCAGGGGAAAAACAGGGATTTCTCAGAAAATAAGCGATATTTAAGGGGAAAAACAGGGATTTCTCAGAAAATAAGCGATATTTAAGGGGAAAAACAGGGATTTCAGTGAAAATCAGCGATATTTAAGGGGAAAAACAGGGATTTCTATGAAAATAAGCGATATTTTAGGTGAAAAACAGGGATTTCTATGAAAATAAGCATATTTCAGGTGAAAAACAGGGATTTCTATGAAAATAAGCGATATTTAAGGGGAAAAAAAGGGATATCTATGAAAATCAGCGATATTTAAGGGGATAATCAGGGATTTCTCAGAAAATGAGCGATATTTCAGGGGAAAAACAGGGTTTTCTATGAAAATCAGCGATATTTCAGGGGAAAAACAGGGATTTCTATGAAAATAAGCGATATTTCAGGGGAAAAACAGGGATTTCTATGAAAATAAGCGATATTTTAGGTGAAAAACAGGGATTTCCATGAAAATAAGCGATATTTCAGGGGAAAAACAGGGATTTCTATGAAAATAAGCGATATTTAAGGGGAAAAACAGGGATTTCTATGAAAATAAGCGATATTTAAGGGGAAAAACAGGGTTTTCTAAGAAAATAAGCGATATTTCAGGGGAAAAACAGGGATTTCTGGGAAAATAAGCGATATTTCAGGGGAAAAACAGGGATTTCTATGAAAATAAGCGATATTTAAGGGGAAAAACAGGGATATCTATGAAAATAAGCGATATTTCAGGGGAAAAACAGGGATTTCTATGAAAATAAGCGATATTTCAGGGGAAAAACAGGGATTTCTATGAAAATAAGCGATATTTCAGGGGAAAAACAGGGATTTCTATGAAAATCAGCGATATTTTAGGTGAAAAACAGGGATTTCTAAGTAAATGAGCGATATTTCAGGGGAAAAACAGGGATTTCTATGAAAATAAGCGATATTTTAGGTGAAAAACAGGGATTTCCATGAAAATAAGCGATATTTCAGGGGAAAAACAGGGATTTCTCAGAAAATAAGCGGTATTTAAGGGGAAAAACAGGGATTTCTCAGAAAATAAGCGATATTTCAGGGGAAAAACAGGGATTTCCATGAAAATAAGCGATATTTAAGGGGAGAAACAGGGATTTCTATGAAAATAAGCGATATTTCAGGGGAAAAACAGGGATTTCTATGAAAATAAGCGATATTTCAGGGGAAAAACAGGGATTTCTATGAAAATAAGCGATATTTCAGGGGAAAAGCAGGGATTTCTCAGAAAATAAGCGATATTTAAGGGGAAAAACCGGGATTTCTATGAAAATAAGCGATATTTCAGGGGAAAAACAGGGATTTCTATGAAAATAAGCGATATTTCAGGGGAAAAACAGGGATTTCTATGAAAATCAGCGATATTTTAGGTGAAAAACAGGGATTTCTATGAAAATAAGCGATATTTAAGGGGAAAAACAGGGATTTCTATGAAAATCAGCGATATTTCAGGGGAAAAACAGGGATTTCTATGAAAATAAGCGATATTTCAGGGGAAAAACAGGGATTTCTATGAAAATCAGCGATATCAGGGGAAAAACAGGGATTTCTCAGAAAATAAGCGATATTTCAGGGGAAAAACAGGGATTTCTCAGAAAATAAGCGATATTTAAGGGGAAAAACAGGGATTTCTATGAAAATCAGCGATATTTAAGGGGAAAAACAGGGATTTCTATGAAAATAAGCGATATTTAAGGGGAAAAAAAGGGATTTCTAAGAAAATCAGCGATATTTAAGGGGAAAAACAGGGATATCTATGAAAATCAGCGATATTTAAGGGGATAATCAGGGATTTCTCAGAAAATGAGCGATATTTCAGGGGAAAAACAGGGTTTTCTCAGACAATAAGCGATATTTCAGGGGAAAAACAGGGATTTCTATGAAAATAAGCAATATTTCAGGGGAGAAACAGGGATTTCTATGAAAATAAGCGATATTTAAGGGGAAAAACAGGGATTTCTAAGAAAATCAGCGATATTTCAGGGGAAAAACAGGGATTTCTATGAAAATAAGCGATATTTTAGGTGAAAAACAGGGATTTCCATGAAAATAAGCGATATTTCAGGGGAAAAACAGGGATTTCTATGAAAATAAGCGATATTTCAGGGGAAAAACAGGGATTTCTCAGAAAATAAGCGATATTTAAGGGGAAAAACAGGGATTTCTCAGAAAATAAGCGATATTTCAGGGGAAAAACAGGGATTTCTATGAAAATAAGCGATATTTCAGGGGAAAAACAGGGATTTCTATGAAAATAAGCGATATTTCAGGGGAAAAACAGGGATTTCTATGAAAATCAGCGATATTTCAGGGGAAAAACAGGGATTTCCATGAAAATAAGCGATATTTTAGGTGAAAAACAGGGATTTCTATGAAAATAAGCGATATTTAAGGGGAAAAACAGGGATTTCCATGAAAATAAGCGATATTTCAGGGGAAAAACAGGGATTTCCATGAAAATAAGCGATATTTAAGGGGAAAAACAGGGATTTCTATGAAAATAAGCGATATTTCAAGGGAAAAACAGGGTTTTCTATGAAAATAAGCGATATTTAAGGGGAAAAACAGGGATTTCTATGAAAATAAGCGATATTTAAGGGGAAAAACAGGGATTTCTATGAAAATAAGCGATATTTAAGGGGAAAAACAGGGATATCTATGAAAATAAGCGATATTTCAGGGGAAAAACAGGGATTTCTATGAAAATAAGCGATATTTCAGGGGAAAAACAGGGATTTCTATGAAAATAAGCGATATTTCAGGGGAAAAACAGGGATTTCTATGAAAATCAGCGATATTTAAGGGGAAAAACAGGGATTTCTATGAAAATGAGCGATATTTCAGGGGAAAAACAGGGATTTCTATGAAAATAAGCGATATTTTAGGTGAAAAACAGGGATTTCCATGAAAATAAGCGATATTTCAGGGGAAAAACAGGGATTTCTCAGAAAATAAGCGATATTTAAGGGGAAAAACAGGGATTTCTCAGAAAATAAGCGATATTTCAGGGGAAAAACAGGGATTTCCATGAAAATAAGCGATATTTAAGGGGAGAAACAGGGATTTCTATGAAAATAAGCGATATTTCAGGGGAAAAACAGGGATTTCTATGAAAATAAGCGATATTTCAGGGGAAAAACAGGGATTTCTATGAAAATAAGCGATATTTCAGGGGAAAAACAGGGATTTCTATGAAAATAAGCGATATTTCAGGGGAAAAACAGGGATTTCTATGAAAATGAGCGATATTTCAGGGGAAAAACAGGGATTTCTATGAAAATAAGCGATATTTCAGGGGAAAAACAGGGATTTCTCAGAAAATAAGCGATATTTAAGGGGAAAAACAGGGATTTCTATGAAAATCAGCGATATTTAAGGGGAAAAACAGGGATTTCTATGAAAATAAGCGATATTTAAGGGGAAAAAAAGGGATTTCTAAGAAAATCAGCAATATTTCAGGGGAAAAACAGGGATATCTATGAAAATCAGCGATATTTAAGGGGATAATCAGGGATTTCTCAGAAAATGAGCGATATTTAAGGGGAAAAACAGGGTTTTCTCAGACAATAAGCGATATTTCAGGGGAAAAACAGGGATTTCTATGAAAATAAGCAATATTTCAGGGGAGAAACAGGGATTTCTATGAAAATAAGCGATATTTAAGGGGAAAAACAGGGATTTCTAAGAAAATCAGCGATATTTCAGGGGAAAAACAGGGATTTCTATGAAAATAAGCGATATTTTAGGTGAAAAACAGGGATTTCCATGAAAATAAGCGATATTTCAGGGGAAAAACAGGGATTTCTATGAAAATAAGCGATATTTCAGGGGAAAAACAGGGATTTCTCAGAAAATAAGCGATATTTAAGGGGAAAAACAGGGATTTCTCAGAAAATAAGCGATATTTCAGGGGAAAAACAGGGATTTCTATGAAAATAAGCGATATTTCAGGGGAAAAACAGGGATTTCTATGAAAATAAGCGATATTTCAGGGGAAAAACAGGGATTTCTATGAAAATCAGCGATATTTAAGGGGAAAAACAGGGATTTCTATGAAAATAAGCGATATTTTAGGTGAAAAACAGGGATTTCTATGAAAATAAGCGATATTTTAGGTGAAAAACAGGGATTTCCATGAAAATAAGCGATATTTCAGGGGAAAAACAGGGATTTCCATGAAAATAAGCGATATTTAAGGGGAAAAACAGGGATTTCTATGAAAATAAGCGATATTTAAGGGGAAAAACAGGGTTTTCTATGAAAATAAGCGATATTTAAGGGGAAAAACAGGGATTTCTATGAAAATAAGCGATATTTAAGGGGAAAAACAGGGATTTCTATGAAAATAAGCGATATTTAAGGGGAAAAACAGGGATATCTATGAAAATAAGCGATATTTAAGGGGAAAAACAGGGATTTCTATGAAAATAAGCGATATTTCAGGGGAAAAACAGGGATTTCTATGAAAATAAGCGATATTTCAGGGGAAAAACAGGGATTTCTATGAAAATCAGCGATATTTAAGGGGAAAAACAGGGATTTCTAAGAAAATGAGCGATATTTCAGGGGAAAAACAGGGATTTCTATGAAAATAAGCGATATTTTAGGTGAAAAACAGGGATTTCCATGAAAATAAGCGATATTTCAGGGGAAAAACAGGGATTTCTCAGAAAATAAGCGATATTTAAGGGGAAAAACAGGGATTTCTCAGAAAATAAGCGATATTTCAGGGGAAAAACAGGGATTTCCATGAAAATAAGCGATATTTAAGGGGAGAAACAGGGATTTCTATGAAAATAAGCGATATTTCAGGGGAAAAACAGGGATTTCTATGAAAATAAGCGATATTTCAGGGGAAAAACAGGGATTTCTATGAAAATAAGAGATATTTAAGGGGAAAAACAAGGATTTCTATGAAAATAAGCGATATTTAAGGGGAAAAACAGGGATTTCTATGAAAATAAGCGATATTTCGGGGGAAAAACAGGGATTTCTATGAAAATAAGCGATATTTAAGGGGAAAAACAGGGATTTCTATGAAAATCAGCGATATTTTAGGTGAAAAACAGGGATTTCTATGAAAATAAGCGATATTTAAGGGGAAAAACAGGGATTTCTATGAAAATCAGCAATATTTCAGGGGAAAAACCGGGATTTCTATGAAAATTAGCAATATTTAAGGGGTAAAACAGGGATTTCTACTAAAATAAGCGATATTTCAGGGGTAAAACAGGGATTTCTATGAAAATCAGCGATATTTCAGGGGAAAATCAGGGATTTCTCAGAAAATGAGCGATATTTAAGGGGAAAAACAGGGTTTTCTCAGACAATAAGCGATATTTCAGGGGAAAAACAGGGATTTCTATGAAAATCAGCGATATTTCAGGGGAAAAACAGGGATTTCTATGAAAATAAGCGATATTTCAGGGGAAAAACAGGGATTTCTAAGAAAATCAGCGATATTTCAGGGGAAAAACAGGGATTTCTACTAAAATAAGCGATATTTCAGGTGAAAAACAGGGATTTCCATGAAAATAAGCGATATTTCAGGGGAAAAACAGGGATTTCTATGAAAATAAGCGATATTTCAGGGGAAAAACAGGGATTTCTATGAAAATAAGCGATATTTCAGGGGAAAAACAGGGATTTCTATGAAAATCAGCGATATTTCAGGGGAAAAACAGGGATTTCTATGAAAATAAGCAATATTTAAGGGGAAAAACAGGGATATCTATGAAAATCAGCGATATTTAAGGGGAAAATCAGGGATTTCTCAGAAAATCAGCAATATTTCAGGGGAAAAACAGGGATTTCTATGAAAATAAGCGATATTTAAGGGGAAAAACAGGGATTTCCATGAAAATCAGCGATATTTAAGGAGAAACAGGGATTTCTCAGAAAATAAGCGAGATTTAAGGGGAAAATCAGGGATTTCTATGAAAATAAGCGATATTTCAGGGGAAAAACAGGGATTTCTATGAAAATAAGCGATATTTAAGGGGAAAAACAGGGATTTCCATGAAAATAAGCGATATTTAAGGGGAAAAACAGGGATTTCTATGAAAATAAGCGATATTTCAGGGGAAAAACAGGGATTTCTATGAAAATAAGCGATATTTCAGGGGAAAAACAGGGATTTATATGAAAATCAGCGATATTTCAGGGGAAAAACAGGGATTTCTATGAAAATAAGCGATATTTAAGGGGAAAAACAGGGATTTCCATGAAAATAAGCGATATTTAAGGGGAAAAACAGGGATTTCTATGAAAATAAGCGATATTTCAGGGGAAAAACAGGGATATCTATGAAAATAAGCGATATTTAAGGGGAAAAAAAGGGATATCTATGAAAATCAGCGATATTTAAGGGGAAAAACAGGGATTTCTATGAAAATAAGCGATATTTCAGGGGAAAAACAGGGATTTCTCAGAAAATCAGCGATATTTCAGGGGAAAAACAGGGATTTCTATGAAAATCAGCGATATTTCAGGGGAAAAACAGGGATTTCTATGAAAATAAGCGATATTTTAGGTGAAAAACAGGGATTTCCATGAAAATAAGCGATATTTCAGGGGAAAAACAGGGATTTCTCAGAAAATAAGCGATATTTAAGGGGAAAAACAGGGATTTCTCAGAAAATAAGCGATATTTCAGGGGAAAAACAGGGATTTCCATGAAAATAAGCGATATTTAAGGGGAGAAACAGGGATTTCTATGAAAATAAGCGATATTTCAGGGGAAAAACAGGGATTTCTATGAAAATAAGCGATATTTCAGGGGAAAAACAGGGATTTCTATGAAAATAAGAGATATTTAAGGGGAAAAACAAGGATTTCTATGAAAATAAGCGATATTTAAGGGGAAAAACAGGGATTTCTATGAAAATAAGCGATATTTCGGGGGAAAAACAGGGATTTCTATGAAAATAAGCGATATTTAAGGGGAAAAACAGGGATTTCTATGAAAATCAGCGATATTTTAGGTGAAAAACAGGGATTTCTATGAAAATAAGCGATATTTAAGGGGAAAAACAGGGATTTCTATGAAAATCAGCAATATTTCAGGGGAAAAACCGGGATTTCTATGAAAATTAGCAATATTTAAGGGGTAAAACAGGGATTTCTACTAAAATAAGCGATATTTCAGGGGTAAAACAGGGATTTCTATGAAAATCAGCGATATTTCAGGGGAAAATCAGGGATTTCTCAGAAAATGAGCGATATTTAAGGGGAAAAACAGGGTTTTCTCAGACAATAAGCGATATTTCAGGGGAAAAACAGGGATTTCTATGAAAATCAGCGATATTTCAGGGGAAAAACAGGGATTTCTATGAAAATAAGCGATATTTCAGGGGAAAAACAGGGATTTCTAAGAAAATCAGCGATATTTCAGGGGAAAAACAGGGATTTCTACTAAAATAAGCGATATTTCAGGTGAAAAACAGGGATTTCCATGAAAATAAGCGATATTTCAGGGGAAAAACAGGGATTTCTATGAAAATAAGCGATATTTCAGGGGAAAAACAGGGATTTCTATGAAAATAAGCGATATTTCAGGGGAAAAACAGGGATTTCTATGAAAATAAGCGATATTTCAGGGGAAAAACAGGGATTTCTATGAAAATAAGCAATATTTAAGGGGAAAAACAGGGATATCTATGAAAATCAGCGATATTTAAGGGGAAAATCAGGGATTTCTCAGAAAATCAGCAATATTTCAGGGGAAAAACAGGGATTTCTATGAAAATAAGCGATATTTAAGGGGAAAAACAGGGATTTCCATGAAAATCAGCGATATTTAAGGAGAAACAGGGATTTCTCAGAAAATAAGCGAGATTTAAGGGGAAAATCAGGGATTTCTATGAAAATAAGCGATATTTCAGGGGAAAAACAGGGATTTCTATGAAAATAAGCGATATTTAAGGGGAAAAACAGGGATTTCCATGAAAATAAGCGATATTTAAGGGGAAAAACAGGGATTTCTATGAAAATAAGCGATATTTCAGGGGAAAAACAGGGATTTCTATGAAAATAAGCGATATTTCAGGGGAAAAACAGGGATTTATATGAAAATCAGCGATATTTCAGGGGAAAAACAGGGATTTCTATGAAAATAAGCGATATTTAAGGGGAAAAACAGGGATTTCCATGAAAATAAGCGATATTTAAGGGGAAAAACAGGGATTTCTATGAAAATAAGCGATATTTCAGGGGAAAAACAGGGATATCTATGAAAATAAGCGATATTTAAGGGGAAAAAAAGGGATATCTATGAAAATCAGCGATATTTAAGGGGAAAAACAGGGATTTCTATGAAAATAAGCGATATTTCAGGGGAAAAACAGGGATTTCTCAGAAAATCAGCGATATTTCAGGGGAAAAACAGGGATTTCTATGAAAATAAGCGATATTTCAGGGGAAAAACAGGGATTTCTATGAAAATCAGCGATATTTAAGGGGAAAAACAGGGATTTCTATGAAAATCAGCGATATTTAAGGGGAAAAACAGGGATTTCTATGAAAATAAGCGATATTTCAGGTGAAAAACAGGGATTTCTATGAAAATAAGCGATATTTCAGGGGAAAAACAGGGATTTCTATGAAAATAAGCGATATTTCAGGGGAAAAACAGGGATTTCTATGAAAATAAGCGATATTTCAGGGGAAAAACAGGGATTTCTATGAAAATAAGCGATATTTAAGGGGAAAAACAGGGTTTTCTATGAAAATAAGCGATATTTAAGGGGAAAAACAGGGATTTCTATGAAAATAAGCGATATTTAAGGGGAAAAACAGGGATTTCTATGAAAATAAGCGATATTTAAGGGGAAAAACAGGGATTTCTATGAAAATAAGCGATATTTCAGGGGAAAAACAGGGATTTCTCAGAAAATAAGCGATATTTCAGGGGAAAAACAGGGATTTCTATGAAAATAAGCGATATTTCAGGGGAAAAACAGGGATTTCTATGAAAATCAGCGATATTTAAGGGGAAAAACAGGGATTTCTAAGAAAATGAGCGATATTTCAGGGGAAAAACAGGGATTTCTATGAAAATAAGCGATATTTTAGGTGAAAAACAGGGATTTCCATGAAAATAAGCGATATTTCAGGGGAAAAACAGGGATTTCTCAGAAAATAAGCGGTATTTAAGGGGAAAAACAGGGATTTCTCAGAAAATAAGCGATATTTAAGGGGAAAAACAGGGATTTCCATGAAAATAAGCGATATTTCAGGGGAGAAACAGGGATTTCTATGAAAATAAGCGATATTTCAGGGGAAAAACAGGGATTTCTATGAAAATAAGCGATATTTCAGGGGAAAAACAGGGATTTCTATGAAAATAAGCGATATTTCAGGGGAAAAACAGGGATTTCTATGAAAATAAGCGATATTTAAGGGGAAAAACAGGGATTTCTATGAAAATAAGCGATATTTCAGGGGAAAAACAGGGATTTCTATGAAAATAAGCGATATTTCAGGGGAAAAACAGGGATTTCTATGAAAATCAGCGATATTTTAGGTGAAAAACAGGGATTTCTATGAAAATAAGCGATATTTCAGGGGAAAAACCGGGTTTTCTATGAAAATAAGCAATATTTCAGGGGAAAAACAGGGATTTCTATGAAAATCAGCGATATTTAAGGGGAAAATCAGGGATTTCTCAGAAAATGAGCGATATTTAAGGGGAAAAACAGGGTTTTCTCAGACAATAAGCGATATTTCAGGGGAAAAACAGGGATTTCTAAGAAAATCAGCGATATTTCAGGGGAAAAACAGGGATTTCTATGAAAATAAGCGATATTTTAGGTGAAAAACAGGGATTTCCATGAAAATAAGCGATATTTCAGGGGAAAAACAGGGATTTCTATGAAAATAAGCGATATTTCAGGGGAAAAACAGGGATTTCTAAGAAAATCAGCGATATTTCAGGGGAAAAACAGGGATTTCTACGAAAATAAGCGATATTTCAGGTGAAAAACAGGGATTTCCATGAAAATAAGCGATATTTCAGGGGAAAAACAGGGATTTCTATGAAAATAAGCGATATTTCAGGGGAAAAACAGGGATTTCTATGAAAACAAGCGATATATCAGGGGAAAAACAGGGATTTCCATGAAAATAAGCGATATTTCAGGGGAAAAACAGGGATTTCTATGAAAATAAGCGATATTTCAGGGGAGAAACAGGGATTTCTATGAAAATCAGCGATATTTCAGGGGAAAAACAGGGATTTCTGGGAAAATAAGCGATATTTCAGGGTAAAAACAGGGATTTCTATGAAAATAAGCGATATTTCAGGGGAAAAACAGGGATTTCTGGGAAAATAAGCGATATTTCAGGGGAAAAACAGGGATTTCTATGAAAATAAGCGATATTTAAGGGGAAAAACAGGGATTTCCATGAAAATAAGCGATATTTAAGGGGAAAAACAGGGATTTCTATGAAAATAAGCGATATTTCAGGGGAAAAACAGGGATTTCTATGAAAATAAGCGATATTTCAGGGGAAAAACAGGGATTTCTATGAAAGTAAGCGATATTTCAGGGGAAAAACAGGGATTTCTATGAAAATAAGCGATATTTAAGGGGAAAAACAGGGATTTCCATGAAAATAAGCGATATTTAAGGGGAAAAACAGGGATTTCTATGAAAATAAGCGATATTTCAGGGGAAAAACAGGGATATCTATGAAAATAAGCGATATTTAAGGGGAAAAAAAGGGATATCTATGAAAATCAGCGATATTTAAGGGGATAATCAGGGATTTCTCAGAAAATGAGCGATATTTAAGGGGAAAAACAGGGTTTTCTCAGACAATAAGCGATATTTCAGGGGAAAAACAGGGATTTCTGGGAAAATAAGCGATATTTCAGGGGAAAAACAGGGATTTCTATGAAAATAAGCGATATTTAAGGGGAAAAACAGGGATTTCTAAGAAAATCAGCGATATTTCAGGGGAAAAACAGGGATTTCTATGAAAATAAGCGATATTTCAGGTGAAAAACAGGGATTTCTCAGAAAATAAGCGATATTTCAGGGGAAAAACAGGGATTTCTATGAAAATGAGCGATATTTAAGGTGAAAAACAGGGATTTCTATGAAAATAAGCGATATTTCAGGGGAAAAACAGGGATTTCTATGAAAATAAGCGATATTTCAAGGGAAAAACAGGGATTTCTATGAAAATAAGCGATATTTCAGGGGAAAAACAGGGATTTCTATGAAAATAAGCGATATTTAAGGGGAAAAACAGGGATTTCTATGAAAATAAGCGATATTTAAGGGGAAAAACAGGGATTTCCCTGAAAATAAGCGATATTTAAGGGGAAAAACAGGGATTTCTATGAAAATCAGCGATATTTCAGGGGAAAAACAGGGATTTCCATGAAAATAAGCGATATTTAAGGGGAAAAACAGGGTTTTCTATGAAAATAAGCGATATTTCAGGGGAATAACAGGGATTTCTATGAAAATAAGCGATATTTCAGGGGAAAAACAGGGATTTCTATGAAAATAAGCGATATTTCAAGGGAAAAACAGGGATTTCTATGAAAATCAGCGATATTTCAGGGGAAAAACAGGGATTTCTATGAAAATAAGCGATATTTAAGGGGAAAAACAGGGATTTCTATGAAAATCAGCGATATTTCAGGGGAAAAACAGGGATTTCTATGAAAATAAGCGATATTTAAGGGGAAAAACAGGGATTTCTATGAAAATCAGCGATATTTCAGGGGAAAAACAGGGATTTCTATGAAAATAAGCGATATTTAAGGGGAAAAACAAAGATATCTATGAAAACAAGCGATATTTCAGGGGAAAAACAGGGATTTCTAAGAAAATCAGCGATATTTCAGGGGAAAAACAGGGATTTCTATGAAAATAAGCGATATTTTAGGTGAAAAACAGGGATTTCTATGAAAATAAGCGATATTTCAGGGGAAAAACAAAGATTTCTATGAAAACAAGCAATATTTCAGGGGAAAAACAGGGATTTCTATGAAAATAAGCGATATTTAAGGGGAAAAACAGGGATTTCTATGGAAATTAGTGGTATTTAAGGGGAAAAAAAGGGTTAGGGTTAGGGTTAGGGTGAGGGTTAGGGTTAGGGTTAGGGTTAGGGTTAGGGTTAGGGTTAGGGTTAGGGTTGAGGTTAGGGTTACGGTTAGGGTTAGGGTTAGGGTTAGGGTTGAGGTTAGGGTTAGGGTTAGGGTTAGGGTTAGGGTTAGGGTTAGGGTTAGGGTTGAGGTTAGGGTTAGGGTTAGGGTTAGGGTTAGGGTTAGGGTTAGGGTTAGGGTTGAGGTTAGGGTTACGGTTAGGGTTAGGGTTAGGGTTAGGGTTAGGGTTAGGGTTAGGGTTAGGGTAGGGTTAGGGTTAGGGTTACGGTTAGGGTTAGGGTTAGGGTTAGGGTTGAGGTTAGGGTTAGGGTTAGGGTTAGGGTTAGGGTTAGGGTTAGGGTTAGGGTTTGGGTTGAGGTTAGGGTTAGGGTTAGGGTTAGGGTTAGGGTTAGGGTTAGGGTTACGGTTAGGGTTAGGGTTAGGGTTAGGGTTAGGGTTAGGGTTAGGGTTAGGGTTAGGGTTAGGGTTAGGGTTAGGGTTAGGGTTAGGGTTAGGGTTAGGGTTAGGGTTAGGGTAGGGTTAGGGTTAGGGTTAGGGTTAAGGGTTAGGGTTAGGGTTAGGGTTAGGGTTAGGGTTAGGGTTAGGGTTAGGGTTACGGTTAGGGTTAGGGTTAGGGTTAGGGTTAGGGTTAGGGTTAGGTTAGGGTTAGGGTTAGGGTTAGGGTTAGGGTTAGGGTTAGGGTTAGGGTTAGGGTTAGGGTTAGGGTTAGGGTAGGGTTAGGGTTAGGGTTAGGGCTAGGGTTAGGGTTAGGGTTAGGGTTAGGGTTAGGGTTAGGGTTAGGGTTAGCGTTAGGTTAGGGTTAGGGTTAGGGTTAGGGTTAGGGTTAGGGTTAGGGTTAGGGTTAGGGTTAGGGTTAGGGTTAGGGTTAGGGTTAGGGTTAGGGTTAGGGTTAGGGTTAGGGTTAGGGTTAGGGTTAGGGTTAGGGTTAGGGTTAGGGTTAGGGTTAGGGTTAGGGTTAGGGTTAGGGTTAGGGTTAGGGTTAGGGTTAGGGTTAGGGTTAGGGTTAGGGTTAGGGTTAGGGTTAGGGTTAGGGTTAGGGTTAGGGTTAGGGTTAGGGTTAGGGTTAGGGTTAGGGAATGTAAGCGATATTTTAGGGGTCAAACAGGGATTTCTGGAGAAATAAGAGATATTTTAGGGGAAAAATGGGGATTTCTATGAAAATAAGCGATATTTATGGGGAAAAACTGGGATTTCTATGAAAATAAGCGATATTTCAGGGGAAAAACAGGGATTTCTATGAAAATAAGCGATATTGCAGGGGAAAAACAGGGATTTCTATGAAAATAAGCGATATTTACGGGGAAAAACAGGGATTTCTATGAAAATGAGCGATATTTAAGGGGAAAAACAGGGATTTCTATGAAAATGAGCGATATTTCAGGGGAAAAACAGGGATTTCTATGAAAATCAGCGATATTTAAGGGGAAAAACAGGGATTTCTGGGAAAATAAGCGATATTTCAGGGGAAAAACAGGGATTTCTATGAAAATAAGCGATATTTAAGGGGAAAAACAGGGATTTCTATGAAAATCAGCGATATTTCAGGGGAAAAACAGGGATATCTATGAAAATAAGCGATATTTCAGGGGAACAACATGGTTTTCTATGAAAATAAGCGATATTTAAGGGGAAAAACAGGGATTTCTGTGAAAATAATCGATATTTAAGGGGAAAAACAGGGATTTCTATGAAAATAAGCGATATTTAAGGGGAAAAAGAGGGATTTCTATGAAAATCAGCGATATTTAAGGGGAAAATCAGGGATTTCTCAGAAAATGAGCGATATTTAAGGGGAAAAACAGTGTTTTCTCAGACAATAAGCGATATTTCAGGGGAAAAACAGGGATATCTATGAAAATAAGCGATATTTAAGGGGAAAAACAGGGATTTCTATGAAAATAAGCGATATTTAAGGGGAAAAACAGGGATTTCTAAGAAAATCAGCGATATTTCAGGGGAAAAACAGGGATTTCTACGAAAATAAGCGATATTTCAGGTGAAAAACAGGGATTTCCATGAAAATAAGCGATATTTCAGGGGAAAAACAGGGATTTCCATGAAAATAAGCGATATTTCAGGGGAAAAACAGGGATTTCTATGAAAGTAAGCGATATATCAGGGGAAAAACAGGGATTTCCATGAAAATAAGCGATATTTCAGGGGAAAAACAGGGATTTCTATGAAAATAAGCGATATTTCAGGGGAAAAACAGGGATTTCTATGAAAATCAGCGATATTTAAGGGGAAAAACAGGGATTTCTATGAAAATAAGCGATATTTCAGGGGAAAAACAGGGATTTCTATGAAAATAAGCGATATTTCAGGGGAAAAACAGGGATTTCTATGAAAATAAGCGATATTTCAAGGGAAAAACAGGGATTTCTATGAAAATAAGCGATATTTCAGGGGAAAAGCAGGGATTTCTCAGAAAATAAGCGATATTTCAGGGGAAAAACAGGGATTTCTATGAAAATAAGCGATATCTCAAGGGAAAAACAGGGATTTCTAAGAAAATCAGCGATATTTCAGGGGAAAAACAGGGATTTCTATGAAAATAAGCGATATTTTAGGTGAAAAACAGGGATTTCCATGAAAATAAGCGATATTTCAGGGGAAAAACAGGGATTTCTCAGAAAATAAGCGATATTTAAGGGGAAAAACAGGGATTTCTCAGATAATAAGCGATATTTAAGGGGAAAAACAGGGTTTTCTATGAAAATAAGCGATATTTATGGGGAAAAACAGGGATTTCTATGAAAATCAGCGATATTTTAGGTGAAAAACAGGGATTTCTCAGAAAATAAGCGATATTTAAGGGGAAAAACAGGGATTTCTATGAAAATCAGCGATATTTCAGGGGAAAAACCGGGATTTCTATGAAAATAAGCAATATTTAAGGGGAAAAACAGGGATTTCTACTAAAATAAGCAATATTTAAGGGGAAAAACAGGGATTTCTATGAAAATCAGCGATATCAGGGGAAAAACAGGGATTTCTATGAAAATAAGCGATATTTCAGGGGAAAAACAGGGATTTCTCAGAAAATAAGCGATATTTAATGGGAAAAACGTGGATTTCCATGAAAATAAGCGATATTTAAGGGGAAAAACAGGGTTTTCTATGAAAATAAGCGGTATTTCAGGGGAAAAACAGGGATTTCTAAGAAAATCAGCGATATTTCAGGGGAAAAACAGGGATATCTATGAAAATCAGCGATATTTAAGGGGATAATCAGGGATTTCTCAGAAAATGAGCGATATTTAAGGGCAAAAACAGGGTTTTCTCAGACAATAAGCGATATTTCAGGGGAAAAACAGGGATTTCTATGAAAATCAGCGATATTTCAGGGGAAAAACAGGGATTTCTCAGAAAATAAGCGATATTTAAGGGGAAAAACAGGGATTTCTATGAAAATAAGCGATATTTCAGGGGAAAAACAGGGATTTCTATGAAAATAAGCGATATTTCAGGGGAAAAACAGGGATATCTATGAAAATCAGCGATATTTAAGGGGAAAAACAGGGTTTTCTCAGACAATAAGCGATATTTTAGTTGAAAAACAGGGATTTCTATGAAAATGAGCGATATTTCAGGGGAAAAACAGGGTTTTCTAGGAAAATAAGCGATATTTCAGGGGAAAAACAGGGATTTCTGTGAAAATAAGCGATATTTAAGGGGAAAAACAGGGATTTCTAAGAAAATCAGCGATATTTAAGGGGAAAAACAGGGATTTCTATGAAAATAAGCGATATTTTAGGTGAAAAACAGGGATTTCTATGAAAATAAGCGATATTTCAGGGGAAAAACAGGGATTTCTCAGAAAATAAGCGATATTTAAGGGGAAAAACAGGGATTTCTATGAAAATAAGCGATATTTAAGGGGAAAAACAGGGATTTCTATGAAAATAAGCGATATTTAATGGGAAAAACAGGGATTTCTATGAAAATAAGCGATATTTAAGGGGATAATCAGGGATTTCTCAGAAAATAAGCGATATTTCAGGGGAAAAACAGGGATTTCTCAGAAAATAAGCGATATTTCAGGGGAAAAACAGGGATTTCTATGAAAATAAGCGATATTTCAGGGGAAAAACAGGGATTTCTATGAAAGTAAGCGATATTTCAGGGGAAAAACAGGGATTTCTATGAAAATAAGCGATATTTAAGGGGAAAAACAGGGATTTCTATGAAAATAAGCGATATTTAAGGGGAAAAACAGGGATTTCTATGAAAATAAGCATATTTCAGGTGAAAAACAGGGATTTCTAAGAAAATCAGCGATATTTCAGGGGAAAAAAAGGGATATCTATGAAAATAAGCGATATTTAAGGGGATAATCAGGGATTTCTCAGAAAATGAGCGATATTTAAGGGGAAAAACAGGGTTTTCTCAGACAATAAGCGATATTTCAGGGGAAAAACAGGGATTTCTATGAAAATAAGCGATATTTCAGGGGAAAAACAGGGATTTCTATGAAAATAAGCGATATTTCAGGGGAAAAACAGGGATTTCTAAGAAAATCAGCGATATTTCAGGGGAAAAACAGGGATTTCTATGAAAATAAGCGATATTTCAGGTGAAAAACAGGGATTTCCATGAAAATAAGCGATATTTCAGGGGAAAAACAGGGATTTCTATGAAAATAAGCGATATTTCAGGGGAAAAACAGGGATTTCTATGAAAATAAGCGATATTTAAGGGGAAAAACAGGGATTTCTATGAAAATAAGCGATATTTAAGGGGAAAAACAGGGTTTTCTATGAAAATAAGCGATATTTCAGGGGAAAAACAGGGATTTCTATGAAAATAAGCGATATTTAAGGGGAAAAACAGGGATTTCTATGAAAATAAGCGATATTTAAGGGGAAAAACAGGGATTTCTCAGAAAATAAGCGATATTTAAGGGGAAAAACAGGGATTTCTATGAAAATAAGCGATATTTAAGGGGAAAAACAGGGATTTCTATGAAAATAAGCGATATTTCAGGGGAAAAACAGGGATTTCTATGAAAATAAGCGATATTAAGGGGAAAAACAGGGATTTCTATGAAAATGAGCGATATTTCAGGGGAAAAACAGGGATTTCTATGAAAATAAGCGATATTTTAGGTGAAAAACAGGGATTTCCATGAAAATAAGCGATATTTCAGGGGAAAAACAGGGATTTCTCAGAAAATAAGCGGTATTTCAGGGGAAAAACAGGGATTTCTCAGAAAATAAGCGATATTTAAGGGGAAAAACAGGGATTTCCATGAAAATAAGCGATATTTCAGGGGAGAAACAGGGATTTCTATGAAAATAAGCGATATTTCAGGGGAAAAACAGGGATTTCTATGAAAATCAGCGATATTTAAGGGGAAAAACAGGGATTTCTATGAAAATAAGCGATATTTCAGGGGAAAAACAGGGATTTCTATGAAAATAAGCGATATTTAAGGGGAAAAAGAGGTATTTCTATGAAAATAAGCGATATTTAAGGGGAAAAACAGGGATTTCTATGAAAATAAGCGATATTTCAGGGGAAAAACAGGGATTTCTATGAAAATAAGCGATATTTCAAGGGAAAAACAGGGATTTCTATGAAAATCAGCGATATTTTAGGTGAAAAACAGGGATTTCTATGAAAATTAGCGATATTTCAGGGGAAAAACAGGGATTTCTATGAAAATAAGCGATATTTAAGGGGAAAAACCGGGATTTCTATGAAAATAAGCGATATTTAAGGGGAAAAACAGGGATTTCTACTAAAATAAGCGATATTTCAGGGGAGAAACAGGGATTTCTATGAAAATCAGCGATATTTAAGGGGAAAATCAGGGATTTCTCAGAAAATGAGCGATATTTAAGGGGAAAAAAAGGGTTTTCTCAGACAATAAGCGATATTTCAGGGGAAAAACAGGGATTTCTATGAAAATAAGCGATATTTCAGGGGAAAAACAGGGATTTCTATGAAAATAAGCGATATTTAAGGGGAAAAACAGGGATTTCTAAGAAAATCAGCGATATTTCAGGGGAAAAACAGGGATTTCTATGAAAATAAGCGATATTTCAGGTGAAAAACAGGGATTTCCATGAAAATAAGCGATATTTCAAGGGAAAAACAGGGATTTCTATGAAAATAAGCGATATTTTAGGGGAAAAACAGGGATTTCTATGAAAATAAGCGATATTTCAGGGGAAAAACAGGGATTTCCATGAAAATAAGCGATATTTCAGGGGAAAAACAGGGATTTCTATGAAAATAAGCGATATTTTAGGGGAAAAACAGGGATTTCTATGAAAATAAGCGATATTTCAGGGGAAAAACAGGGATTTCTATGAAAATAAGCGAGATTTAAGGGGAAAAACAGGGATATCTATGAAAATAAGCGATATTTCAGGGGAAAAACAGGGATATCTATGAAAATCAGCGATATTTAAGGGGAAAATCAGGGATTTCTATGAAAATAAGCGATATTTAAGGGGAAAATCAGGGATTTCTATGAAAATAAGCGATATTTAAGGGGAAAAACAGGGATTTCTATGAAAATCAGCGATATTTAAGGGGAAAAACAGGGATTTCCATGAAAATAAGCGATATTTCAGGGGAGAAACAGGGATTTCTATGAAAATCAGCGATATTTCAGGGGAAAAACAGGGATTTCTGGGAAAATAAGCGATATTTCAGGGGAAAAACAGGGATTTCTATGAAAATAAGCGATATTTAAGGGGAAAACCAGGGATTACCATGAAAATAAGCGATATTTCAGGGGAAAAACAGGGATTTCTCAGAAAATAAGCGATATTTAAGGGGAAAAACAGGGATTTCTATGAAAATAAGAGATATTTCAGGGGAAAAACAGGGATTTCTCAGAAAATAAGCGATATTTCAAGGGAAAAACAGGGTTTTCTATGAAAATGAGTGATATTTAAGGGGAATAACAGGGATTTCTATGAAAATAAGCGATATTTCAGGGGAAAAACAGGGATTTCTATGAAAATCAGCGATATTTAAGGGGAAAATCAGGGATTTCTATGAAAATAAGCGATATTTAAGGGGAAAAACAGGGATTTCTATGAAAATAAGCGATATTTCAGGGGAAAAACAGGGATTTCTATGAAAATCAGCGATATTTCAGGGGAAAAACAGGGATTTCTCAGAAAATCAGCGATATTTCAGGGGAAAAACAGGGATTTCTATGAAAATAAGCGATATTTCAGGGGAAAAAAAGTGATATCTATGAAAATCAGTGATATTTAAGGGGATAATCAGGGATTTCTCAGAAAATGAGCGATATTTAAGGGGAAAAACGGGGATTTCTATGAAAATAAGTGATATTTAAGGGGAAAAACAGGTATTTCTAAGAAAACAAGCGATATTTAAGGGGAAAAACAGGGATTTCTATGAAAATGAGCGATATTTAAGGTGAAAAACAGGGATTTCTATGAAAATCAGCGATATTTCAGGGGAAAAACAGGGATTTCTATGAAAATAAGCAATATTTAAGGGGAAAAACAGGGATTTCTATGAAAATAAGCGATATTTCAGGGGAAAAACAGGGATTTCCATGAAAATAAGCGATATTTCAGGGGAAAAACAGGGATTTCTATGAAAATAAGCGCTATTTAAGGGGAAAAACAGGGATTTCTGTGAAAATATTCGATATTTAAGGGGAAAAACAGGGAGTTCCATGAAAATCTACGATATTTAAGGGGAAAAACAGGGATTTCTATGAAAATAAGCGAGATTTCAGGGGAAAAACAGGGATTTCTATGAAAGTAAGCGATATTTAAGGGGAAAAACAGGGATTTCTATGAAAATCAGCGATATTTTAGGTGAAAAACAGGGATTTCTATGAAAATTAGCGATATTTCAGGGGAAAAACAGGGATTTCTATGAAAATAAGCGATATTTAAGGGGAAAAACCGGGATTTCTATGAAAATAAGCGATATTTAAGGGGAAAAACAGGGATTTCTACTAAAATAAGCGATATTTCAGGGGAGAAACAGGGATTTCTATGAAAATCAGCGATATTTAAGGGGAAAATCAGGGATTTCTCAGAAAATGAGCGATATTTAAGGGGAAAAAAAGGGTTTTCTCAGACAATAAGCGATATTTCAGGGGAAAAACAGGGATTTCTATGAAAATAAGCGATATTTCAGGGGAAAAACAGGGATTTCTATGAAAATAAGCGATATTTAAGGGGAAAAACAGGGATTTCTAAGAAAATCAGCGATATTTCAGGGGAAAAACAGGGATTTCTATGAAAATAAGCGATATTTCAGGTGAAAAACAGGGATTTCCATGAAAATAAGCGATATTTCAAGGGAAAAACAGGGATTTCTATGAAAATAAGCGATATTTTAGGGGAAAAACAGGGATTTCTATGAAAATAAGCGATATTTCAGGGGAAAAACAGGGATTTCCATGAAAATAAGCGATATTTCAGGGGAAAAACAGGGATTTCTATGAAAATAAGCGATATTTTAGGGGAAAAACAGGGATTTCTATGAAAATAAGCGATATTTCAGGGGAAAAACAGGGATTTCTATGAAAATAAGCGAGATTTAAGGGGAAAAACAGGGATATCTATGAAAATAAGCGATATTTCAGGGGAAAAACAGGGATATCTATGAAAATCAGCGATATTTAAGGGGAAAATCAGGGATTTCTATGAAAATAAGCGATATTTAAGGGGAAAATCAGGGATTTCTATGAAAATAAGCGATATTTAAGGGGAAAAACAGGGATTTCTATGAAAATCAGCGATATTTAAGGGGAAAAACAGGGATTTCCATGAAAATAAGCGATATTTCAGGGGAGAAACAGGGATTTCTATGAAAATCAGCGATATTTCAGGGGAAAAACAGGGATTTCTGGGAAAATAAGCGATATTTCAGGGGAAAAACAGGGATTTCTATGAAAATAAGCGATATTTAAGGGGATAACCAGGGATTACCATGAAAATAAGCGATATTTCAGGGGAAAAACAGGGATTTCTCAGAAAATAAGCGATATTTAAGGGGAAAAACAGGGATTTCTATGAAAATAAGAGATATTTCAGGGGAAAAACAGGGATTTCTCAGAAAATAAGCGATATTTCAAGGGAAAAACAGGGTTTTCTATGAAAATGAGTGATATTTAAGGGGAATAACAGGGATTTCTATGAAAATAAGCGATATTTCAGGGGAAAAACAGGGATTTCTATGAAAATCAGCGATATTTAAGGGGAAAATCAGGGATTTCTATGAAAATAAGCGATATTTAAGGGGAAAAACAGGGATTTCTATGAAAATAAGCGATATTTCAGGGGAAAAACAGGGATTTCTATGAAAATCAGCGATATTTCAGGGGAAAAACAGGGATTTCTCAGAAAATCAGCGATATTTCAGGGGAAAAACAGGGATTTCTATGAAAATAAGCGATATTTCAGGGGAAAAAAAGTGATATCTATGAAAATCAGTGATATTTAAGGGGATAATCAGGGATTTCTCAGAAAATGAGCGATATTTAAGGGGAAAAACGGGGATTTCTATGAAAATAAGTGATATTTAAGGGGAAAAACAGGTATTTCTAAGAAAACAAGCGATATTTAAGGGGAAAAACAGGGATTTCTATGAAAATGAGCGATATTTAAGGTGAAAAACAGGGATTTCTATGAAAATCAGCGATATTTCAGGGGAAAAACAGGGATTTCTATGAAAATAAGCAATATTTAAGGGGAAAAACAGGGATTTCTATGAAAATAAGCGATATTTCAGGGGAAAAACAGGGATTTCCATGAAAATAAGCGATATTTCAGGGGAAAAACAGGGATTTCTATGAAAATAAGCGCTATTTAAGGGGAAAAACAGGGATTTCTGTGAAAATATTCGATATTTAAGGGGAAAAACAGGGAGTTCCATGAAAATCTACGATATTTAAGGGGAAAAACAGGGATTTCTATGAAAATAAGCGAGATTTCAGGGGAAAAACAGGGATTTCTATGAAAGTAAGCGATATTTAAGGGGAAAAACAGGGATTTCTGAGAAAATAAGCGATATTTAAGGGGAAAAACAGGGATTTCTATGAAAATCTTCGATATTTATGGGGAACAACAGGGATTTCTATGAAAATAAGCTATATTTAAGGGGAAAAATAGGGATTTCAATGATAATAAGCGATATTTCAGGGGAAAAACAGGGATTTCTATGAAGTTCAACGATATTTCAGGGGAAAAACAGGGATTTCTATGAAAATAAGCGATATTTAAGGGGAAAAACAGGGATTTCTATGAAAATAAGCGATATATAAGGGGAAAAACAGGGATTTCTATGAAAATAAGCGATATTTCAGGGGAAAAACAGGGATTTCTATGAAAATAAGCGATATTTCAGGGGAAAAACAGGGATATCTATGAAAATCAGCGATATTTAAGGGGATAATCAGGGATTTCTCAGAAAATGAGCGATATTTAAGGGGAAAAACAGGGTTTTCTCAGACAATAAGTGATATTTTAGGGGAAAAACAGGGATTTCTATGAAAATAAGCGATATTTCAGGGGAAAAAAAGGGATTTCTATGAAAATAAGCGATATTTAAGGGGAAAAACAGGGATTTCTCAGAAAATCAGCGATATTTCAGGGGAAAAACAGGGATTTCTATGAAAATAAGCGATATTTTAGGTGAAAAACAGGGATTTCCATGAAAATCAGCGATATTTAAGGGGAAAAACAGGGATTTCTCTGAAAATAAGCGATATTTCAGGGGAAAATCAGGGATTTCTATGAAAATAAGCGATATTTAAGGGGAAAAACAGGAATTTCCATGAAAATAAGCGATATTTAAGGGGAAAAACAGGGATTTCTATGAAAATAAGCGATATTTCAAGGGAAAAACAGGGATTTCTATGAAAATAAGCGATATTTAAGGGGAAAAACAGGGATTTCTCAGAAAATAAGCGATATTTCAGGGGAAAAACAGGGATTTCTATGAAAATAAGCGATATTTAAGGGGAAAAACAGGGATATCTATGAAAATCAGCGATATTTCAGGGGAAAAACAGGGATTTCTATGAAAATAAGCGATATTTTAGGTGAAAAACAGGGATTTCCATGAAAATAAGCGATATCTCAGGGGAAAAACAGGGATTTCTCAGAAAATAAGCGATATTTAAGGGGAAAATCAGGGATTTCTATGAAAATAAGCGATATTTAAGGGGAAAAACAGGGTTTTCTATGAAAATAAGCGATATTTAAGGGGAAAAACAGGGATTTCTATGAAAATAAGCGATATTTAAGGGGAAAAACAGGGATTTCTAAGAAAATCAGCGATATTTTAGGTGAAAAACAGGAATTTCCATGAAAATAAGCGATATTTCAGGGGAAAAACAGGGATTTCTATGAAAATAAGCGATATTTCAGGGGAAAAACAGGGATTTCTCAGAAAATAAGCGATATTTAAGGGGAAAAACAGGGATTTCTATGAAAATAAGCGATATTTCAGGGGAAAAACAGGGATTTCTATGAAAATAAGCGATATTTCAGGGGAAAAACAGGGATTTCTATGAAAATCAGCGATATTTCAGGGGAAAAACAGGGATTTCTATGAAAATAAGCGATATTTAAGGGGAAAAACAGGGATTTCTATGAAAATAAGCGATATTTCAAGGGAAAAACAGGGATTTCTATGAAAATCAGCGATATTTCAGGGGAAAAACAGGGATTTCTATGAAAATAAGCGATATTTAAGGGGAAAAGCAGGGGTTTCTATGAAAACAAGCAAAATTTAAGGGGAAAAACAGGGATTTCTAAGAAAATCAGCGATATTTCAGGGGAAAAACAGGGATTTCTATGAAAATAAGCGATATTTTAGGTGAAAAACAGGGATTTCCATGAAAATAAGCGATATTTCAGGTGAAAAACAGGGATTTCCATGAAAATAAGCGATATTTAAGGGGAAAAACAGGGATTTCCATGAAAATAAGCGATATTTCAGGGGAGAAACAGGGATTTCTATGAAAATAAGCGATATTTCAGGGGAAAAACAGGGATTTCTATGAAAATAAGCGATATTAAGGGGAAAAACAGGGATTTCTATGAAAATGAGCGATATTTAAGGGGAAAAACAGGGATTTCTATGAAAATAAGCGATATTTCAGGGGAAAAACAGGGATTTCTATGAAAATGAGTGATATTTAAGGGGAAAAACAGGGATTTCTATGAAAATAAGCGATATTTCAGGGGAAAAACAGGGATTTCTATGAAAATCAGCGATATTTTAGGTGAAAAACAGGGATTTCTATGAAAATAAGCGATATTTCAGGGGAAAAACAGGGATTTCTATGAAAATCAGCGATATTTAAGGGGAAAAACCGGGATTTCTATGAAAATAAGCGATATTTAAGGGGAAAAACAGGGATTTCTATGAAAATAAGCGATATTTAAGGGGAAAAACAGGGATATCTATGAAAATCAGCGATATTTAAGGGGAAAATCAGGGATTTCTCAGAAAATGAGCGATATTTAAGGGGAAAAACAGGGTTTTCTATGAAAATAAGCGATATTTCAGGGGATAAACAGGGATATCTATGAAAATCAGCGATATTTCAGGGGAAAAACAGGGATTTCCATGAAAATAAGCGATATTTAAGGGGAAAAACAGGGATTTCTAAGAAAATCAGCAATATTTCAGGGGAAAAGCAGGGATTTCTATGAAAATAAGCGATATTTCAGGTGAAAAACAGGGATTTCCATGAAAATAAGCGATATTTCAGGGGAAAAACAGGGATTTCTATGAAAATAAGCGGTATTTAAGGGGAAAAACAGGGATTTCTCAGAAAATAAGCGATATTTAAGGGGAAAAACAGGGATTTCCATGAAAATAAGCGATATTTCAGGGGAGAAACAGGGATTTCTATGAAAATAAGCGATATTTCAGGGGAAAAACAGGGATTTCTATGAAAATCAGCGATATTTAAGGGGAAAAACAGGGATTTCTATGAAAATAAGCGATATTTCAGGGGAAAAACAGGGATTTCTATGAAAATAAGCGATATTTAAGGGGAAAAAGAGGTATTTCTATGAAAATAAGCGATATTTAAGGGGAAAAACAGGGATTTCTATGAAAATAAGCGATATTTCAGGGGAAAAACAGGGATTTCTCAGAAAATAAGCGATATTTCAAGGGAAAAACAGGGATTTCTATGAAAATCAGCGATATTTTAGGTGAAAAACAGGGATTTCTATGAAAATTAGCGATATTTCAGGGGAAAAACAGGGATTTCTATGAAAATAAGCGATATTTAAGGGGAAAAACCGGGATTTCTATGAAAATAAGCGATATTTAAGGGGAAAAACAGGGATTTCTACTAAAATAAGCGATATTTCAGGGGAGAAACAGGGATTTCTATGAAAATCAGCGATATTTAAGGGGAAAATCAGGGATTTCTCAGAAAATGAGCGATATTTAAGGGGAAAAAAAGGGTTTTCTCAGACAATAAGCGATATTTCAGGGGAAAAACAGGGATTTCTATGAAAATAAGCGATATTTCAGGGGAAAAACAGGGATTTCTATGAAAATAAGCGATATTTAAGGGGAAAAACAGGGATTTCTAAGAAAATCAGCGATATTTCAGGGGAAAAACAGGGATTTCTATGAAAATAAGCGATATTTCAGGTGAAAAACAGGGATTTCCATGAAAATAAGCGATATTTCAAGGGAAAAACAGGGATTTCTATGAAAATAAGCGATATTTTAGGGGAAAAACAGGGATTTCTATGAAAATAAGCGATATTTCAGGGGAAAAACAGGGATTTCCATGAAAATAAGCGATATTTCAGGGGAAAAACAGGGATTTCTATGAAAATAAGCGATATTTTAGGGGAAAAACAGGGATTTCTATGAAAATAAGCGATATTTCAGGGGAAAAACAGGGATTTCTATGAAAATAAGCGAGATTTAAGGGGAAAAACAGGGATATCTATGAAAATAAGCGATATTTCAGGGGAAAAACAGGGATATCTATGAAAATCAGCGATATTTAAGGGGAAAATCAGGGATTTCTATGAAAATAAGCGATATTTAAGGGGAAAATCAGGGATTTCTATGAAAATAAGCGATATTTAAGGGGAAAAACAGGGATTTCTATGAAAATCAGCGATATTTAAGGGGAAAAACAGGGATTTCCATGAAAATAAGCGATATTTCAGGGGAGAAACAGGGATTTCTATGAAAATCAGCGATATTTCAGGGGAAAAACAGGGATTTCTGGGAAAATAAGCGATATTTCAGGGGAAAAACAGGGATTTCTATGAAAATAAGCGATATTTAAGGGG
This sequence comes from Tetrao urogallus, assembly GCF_951394365.1. Taxonomy (NCBI): domain Eukaryota; kingdom Metazoa; phylum Chordata; class Aves; order Galliformes; family Phasianidae; genus Tetrao; species Tetrao urogallus. Next base: position 212,467 of record NW_027638878.1, on the reverse strand, counting down.
AAAACCAGGGATTACCATGAAAATAAGCGATATTTCAGGGGAAAAACAGGGATTTCTCAGAAAATAAGCGATATTTAAGGGGAAAAACAGGGATTTCTATGAAAATAAGAGATATTTCAGGGGAAAAACAGGGATTTCTCAGAAAATAAGCGATATTTCAAGGGAAAAACAGGGTTTTCTATGAAAATGAGTGATATTTAAGGGGAATAACAGGGATTTCTATGAAAATAAGCGATATTTCAGGGGAAAAACAGGGATTTCTATGAAAATCAGCGATATTTAAGGGGAAAATCAGGGATTTCTATGAAAATAAGCGATATTTAAGGGGAAAAACAGGGATTTCTATGAAAATAAGCGATATTTCAGGGGAAAAACAGGGATTTCTATGAAAATCAGCGATATTTCAGGGGAAAAACAGGGATTTCTCAGAAAATCAGCGATATTTCAGGGGAAAAACAGGGATTTCTATGAAAATAAGCGATATTTCAGGGGAAAAAAAGTGATATCTATGAAAATCAGTGATATTTAAGGGGATAATCAGGGATTTCTCAGAAAATGAGCGATATTTAAGGGGAAAAACGGGGATTTCTATGAAAATAAGTGATATTTAAGGGGAAAAACAGGTATTTCTAAGAAAACAAGCGATATTTAAGGGGAAAAACAGGGATTTCTATGAAAATGAGCGATATTTAAGGTGAAAAACAGGGATTTCTATGAAAATCAGCGATATTTCAGGGGAAAAACAGGGATTTCTATGAAAATAAGCAATATTTCAGGGGAAAAACAGGGATTTCTATGAAAATAAGCGATATTTCAGGGGAAAAACAGGGATTTCCATGAAAATAAGCGATATTTCAGGGGAAAAACAGGGATTTCTATGAAAATAAGCGCTATTTAAGGGGAAAAACAGGGATTTCTGTGAAAATATTCGATATTTAAGGGGAAAAACAGGGATTTCCATGAAAATCTACGATATTTAAGGGGAAAAACAGGGATTTCTATGAAAATAAGCGAGATTTCAGGGGAAAAACAGGGATTTCTATGAAAGTAAGCGATATTTAAGGGGAAAAACAGGGATTTCTGAGAAAATAAGCGATATTTAAGGGGAAAAACAGGGATTTCTATGAAAATCTTCGATATTTATGGGGAACAACAGGGATTTCTATGAAAATAAGCTATATTTAAGGGGAAAAATAGGGATTTCAATGATAATAAGCGATATTTCAGGGGAAAAACAGGGATTTCTATGAAGTTCAACGATATTTCAGGGGAAAAACAGGGATTTCTATGAAAATAAGCGATATTTAAGGGGAAAAACAGGGATTTCTATGAAAATAAGCGATATATAAGGGGAAAAACAGGGATTTCTATGAAAATAAGCGATATTTCAGGGGAAAAACAGGGATTTCTATGAAAATAAGCGATATTTCAGGGGAAAAACAGGGATATCTATGAAAATCAGCGATATTTAAGGGGATAATCAGGGATTTCTCAGAAAATGAGCGATATTTAAGGGGAAAAACAGGGTTTTCTCAGACAATAAGTGATATTTTAGGGGAAAAACAGGGATTTCTATGAAAATAAGCGATATTTCAGGGGAAAAAAAGGGATTTCTATGAAAATAAGCGATATTTAAGGGGAAAAACAGGGATTTCTCAGAAAATCAGCGATATTTCAGGGGAAAAACAGGGATTTCTATGAAAATAAGCGATATTTTAGGTGAAAAACAGGGATTTCCATGAAAATCAGCGATATTTAAGGGGAAAAACAGGGATTTCTCTGAAAATAAGCGATATTTCAGGGGAAAATCAGGGATTTCTATGAAAATAAGCGATATTTAAGGGGAAAAACAGGGATTTCCATGAAAATAAGCGATATTTAAGGGGAAAAACAGGGATTTCTATGAAAATAAGCGATATTTCAAGGGAAAAACAGGGATTTCTATGAAAATAAGCGATATTTAAGGGGAAAAACAGGGATTTCTCAGAAAATAAGCGATATTTCAGGGGAAAAACAGGGATTTCTATGAAAATAAGCGATATTTAAGGGGAAAAACAGGGATATCTATGAAAATCAGCGATATTTCAGGGGAAAAACAGGGATTTCTATGAAAATAAGCGATATTTTAGGTGAAAAACAGGGATTTCCATGAAAATAAGCGATATCTCAGGGGAAAAACAGGGATTTCTCAGAAAATAAGCGATATTTAAGGGGAAAATCAGGGATTTCTATGAAAATAAGCGATATTTAAGGGGAAAAACAGGGTTTTCTATGAAAATAAGCGATATTTCAGGGGAAAAACAGGGATTTCTATGAAAATAAGCGATATTTAAGGGGAAAAACAGGGATTTCTAAGAAAATCAGCGATATTTTAGGTGAAAAACAGGAATTTCCATGAAAATAAGCGATATTTCAGGGGAAAAACAGGGATTTCTATGAAAATAAGCGATATTTCAGGGGAAAAACAGGGATTTCTCAGAAAATAAGCGATATTTAAGGGGAAAAACAGGGATTTCTATGAAAATAAGCGATATTTCAGGGGAAAAACAGGGATTTCTATGAAAATAAGCGATATTTCAGGGGAAAAACAGGGATTTCTATGAAAATCAGCGATATTTCAGGGGAAAAACAGGGATTTCTATGAAAATAAGCGATATTTAAGGGGAAAAACAGGGATTTCTATGAAAATAAGCGATATTTCAGGGGAAAACAGGGATATCTATGAAAATCAGCGATATTTAAGGGGAAAAACAGGGATTTCTATGAAAATAAGCGATATTTAAGGGGAAAAGCAGGGGTTTCTATGAAAACAAGCAAAATTTAAGGGGAAAAACAGGGATTTCTAAGAAAATCAGCGATATTTCAGGGGAAAAACAGGGATTTCTATGAAAATAAGCGATATTTTAGGTGAAAAACAGGGATTTCCATGAAAATAAGCGATATTTCAGGTGAAAAACAGGGATTTCCATGAAAATAAGCGATATTTAAGGGGAAAAACAGGGATTTCCATGAAAATAAGCGATATTTCAGGGGAGAAACAGGGATTTCTATGAAAATAAGCGATATTTCAGGGGAAAAACAGGGATTTCTATGAAAATAAGCGATATTAAGGGGAAAAACAGGGATTTCTATGAAAATGAGCGATATTTAAGGGGAAAAACAGGGATTTCTATGAAAATAAGCGATATTTCAGGGGAAAAACAGGGATTTCTATGAAAATGAGTGATATTTAAGGGGAAAAACAGGGATTTCTATGAAAATAAGCGATATTTCAGGGGAAAAACAGGGATTTCTATGAAAATCAGCGATATTTTAGGTGAAAAACAGGGATTTCTATGAAAATAAGCGATATTTCAGGGGAAAAACAGGGATTTCTATGAAAATCAGCGATATTTAAGGGGAAAAACCGGGATTTCTATGAAAATAAGCGATATTTAAGGGGAAAAACAGGGATTTCTATGAAAATAAGCGATATTTAAGGGGAAAAACAGGGATATCTATGAAAATCAGCGATATTTAAGGGGAAAATCAGGGATTTCTCAGAAAATGAGCGATATTTAAGGGGAAAAACAGGGTTTTCTATGAAAATAAGCGATATTTCAGGGGATAAACAGGGATATCTATGAAAATCAGCGATATTTCAGGGGAAAAACAGGGATTTCCATGAAAATAAGCGATATTTAAGGGGAAAAACAGGGATTTCTAAGAAAATCAGCAATATTTCAGGGGAAAAGCAGGGATTTCTATGAAAATAAGCGATATTTCAGGTGAAAAACAGGGATTTCCATGAAAATAAGCGATATTTCAGGGGAAAAACAGGGATTTCTATGAAAATAAGCGGTATTTAAGGGGAAAAACAGGGATTTCTCAGAAAAGAAGCGATATTTAAGGGGAAAAACAGGGATTTCTATGAAAATAAGCGTTATTTAAGGGGAAAAACAGGGATTTCCATGAAAATAAGCGATATTTAAGGGGAAAAACAGGGATTTCTATGAAAATAAGCGATATTTCAGGGGAGAAACAGGGATTTCTCAGAAAATGAGCGATATTTCAGGGGAAAAACAGGGTTTTCTCAGACAATAAGCGATATTTTAGGGGAAAAACAGGGATTTCTATGAAAATAAGCGATATTTCAGAGGAAAAACAGGGATTTCTATGAAAATAAGCGATATTTAAGGGGAAAAACAGGGATTTCTATGAAAATAAGCGATATTTCAGGGGAAAAACAGGGATTTCTATGAAAATAAGCGATATTTCAGGGGAAAATCAGGGATTTCCATGAAAATCAGCGATATTTAAGGGGAAAAACAGGGATTTCTATGAAAATAAGCGATATTTCAGGGGAAAAACAGGGATTTCTATGAAAATAAGCGATATTTTAGGGGAAAAACAGGGATTTCCATGAAAATAAGCGATATTTCAGGGGAAAAACAGGGATTTCTATGAAAATAAGCGATATTTCAAGGGAAAATCAGGGATTTCTATGAAAATAAGCGATATTTAAGGGGAAAAACAGGGATTTCTATGAAAATAAGCGATATTTCAGGGGAAAAACAGGGATTTCTATGAAAATCAGCGATATTTAAGGGGAAAAACAGGGATATCTATGAAAATCAGCGATATTTATGGGGAAAAACAGGGATTTCCATGAAAATAAGCGATATTTTAGGTGAAAAACAGGGATTTCCATGAAAATCAGCGATATTTAAGGGGAGAAACAGGGATTTCTCAGAAAATGAGCGATATTTAAGGGGAAAAACAGGGATTTCTATGAAAATAAGCGATATTTAAGGGGAAAAACAGGGTTTTCTATGAAAATAAGCGATATTTCAGGGGAAAAACAGGGATTTCTATGAAAATAAGCGATATTTAAGGGGAAAAACAGGGATTTCTAAGAAAATCAGCGATATTTTAGGTGAAAAACAGGAATTTCCATGAAAATAAGCGATATTTCAGGGGAAAAACAGGGATTTCTATGAAAATAAGCGATATTTCAGGGGAAAAACAGGGATTTCTCAGAAAATAAGCGATATTTAAGGGGAAAAACAGGGATTTCTATGAAAATAAGCGATATTTCAGGGGAAAAACAGGGATTTCTATGAAAATAAGCGATATTTCAGGGGAAAAACAGGGATTTCTATGAAAATCAGCGATATTTCAGGGGAAAAACAGGGATTTCTATGAAAATAAGCGATATTTAAGGGGAAAAACAGGGATTTCTATGAAAATAAGCGATATTTCAGGGGAAAACAGGGATATCTATGAAAATCAGCGATATTTAAGGGGAAAAACAGGGATTTCTATGAAAATAAGCGATATTTAAGGGGAAAAGCAGGGGTTTCTATGAAAACAAGCAAAATTTAAGGGGAAAAACAGGGATTTCTAAGAAAATCAGCGATATTTCAGGGGAAAAACAGGGATTTCTATGAAAATAAGCGATATTTTAGGTGAAAAACAGGGATTTCCATGAAAATAAGCGATATTTCAGGTGAAAAACAGGGATTTCCATGAAAATAAGCGATATTTAAGGGGAAAAACAGGGATTTCCATGAAAATAAGCGATATTTCAGGGGAGAAACAGGGATTTCTATGAAAATAAGCGATATTTCAGGGGAAAAACAGGGATTTCTATGAAAATAAGCGATATTAAGGGGAAAAACAGGGATTTCTATGAAAATGAGCGATATTTAAGGGGAAAAACAGGGATTTCTATGAAAATAAGCGATATTTCAGGGGAAAAACAGGGATTTCTATGAAAATGAGTGATATTTAAGGGGAAAAACAGGGATTTCTATGAAAATAAGCGATATTTCAGGGGAAAAACAGGGATTTCCATGAAAATAAGCGATATTTCAGGGGAAAAACAGGGATTTCTATGAAAATAAGCGGTATTTAAGGGGAAAAACAGGGATTTCTCAGAAAAGAAGCGATATTTAAGGGGAAAAACAGGGATTTCTATGAAAATAAGCGTTATTTAAGGGGAAAAACAGGGATTTCCATGAAAATAAGCGATATTTAAGGGGAAAAACAGGGATTTCTATGAAAATAAGCGATATTTCAGGGGAGAAACAGGGATTTCTCAGAAAATGAGCGATATTTCAGGGGAAAAACAGGGTTTTCTCAGACAATAAGCGATATTTTAGGGGAAAAACAGGGATTTCTATGAAAATAAGCGATATTTCAGAGGAAAAACAGGGATTTCTATGAAAATAAGCGATATTTAAGGGGAAAAACAGGGATTTCTATGAAAATCAGCGATATTTCAGGGGAAAAACAGGGATTTCTATGAAAATAAGCGATATTTCAGGGGAAAATCAGGGATTTCCATGAAAATCAGCGATATTTAAGGGGAAAAACAGGGATTTCTATGAAAATAAGCGATATTTCAGGGGAAAAACAGGGATTTCTATGAAAATAAGCGATATTTTAGGGGAAAAACAGGGATTTCCATGAAAATAAGCGATATTTCAGGGGAAAAACAGGGATTTCTATGAAAATAAGCGATATTTCAAGGGAAAATCAGGGATTTCTATGAAAATAAGCGATATTTAAGGGGAAAAACAGGGATTTCTATGAAAATAAGCGATATTTCAGGGGAAAAACAGGGATTTCTATGAAAATCAGCGATATTTAAGGGGAAAAACAGGGATATCTATGAAAATCAGCGATATTTATGGGGAAAAACAGGGATTTCCATGAAAATAAGCGATATTTTAGGTGAAAAACAGGGATTTCCATGAAAATCAGCGATATTTAAGGGGAGAAACAGGGATTTCTCAGAAAATGAGCGATATTTAAGGGGAAAAACAGGGATTTCTATGAAAATAAGCGATATTTAAGGGGAAAAACAGGGTTTTCTATGAAAATAAGCGATATTTCAGGGGAAAAACAGGGATTTCTATGAAAATAAGCGATATTTAAGGGGAAAAACAGGGATTTCTAAGAAAATCAGCGATATTTTAGGTGAAAAACAGGAATTTCCATGAAAATAAGCGATATTTCAGGGGAAAAACAGGGATTTCTATGAAAATAAGCGATATTTCAGGGGAAAAACAGGGATTTCTCAGAAAATAAGCGATATTTAAGGGGAAAAACAGGGATTTCTATGAAAATAAGCGATATTTCAGGGGAAAAACAGGGATTTCTATGAAAATAAGCGATATTTCAGGGGAAAAACAGGGATTTCTATGAAAATCAGCGATATTTCAGGGGAAAAACAGGGATTTCTATGAAAATAAGCGATATTTAAGGGGATAAACAGGGATATCTATGAAAATCAGCGATATTTCAGGGGAAAAACAGGGATTTCCATGAAAATAAGCGATATTTAAGGGGAAAAACAGGGATTTCTAAGAAAATCAGCAATATTTCAGGGGAAAAGCAGGGATTTCTATGAAAATAAGCGATATTTCAGGTGAAAAACAGGGATTTCCATGAAAATAAGCGATATTTCAGGGGAAAAACAGGGATTTCTATGAAAATAAGCGGTATTTAAGGGGAAAAACAGGGATTTCTCAGAAAAGAAGCGATATTTAAGGGGAAAAACAGGGATTTCTATGAAAATAAGCGTTATTTAAGGGGAAAAACAGGGATTTCCATGAAAATAAGCGATATTTAAGGGGAAAAACAGGGATTTCTATGAAAATAAGCGATATTTCAGGGGAGAAACAGGGATTTCTCAGAAAATGAGCGATATTTCAGGGGAAAAACAGGGTTTTCTCAGACAATAAGCGATATTTTAGGGGAAAAACAGGGATTTCTATGAAAATAAGCGATATTTCAGAGGAAAAACAGGGATTTCTATGAAAATAAGCGATATTTAAGGGGAAAAACAGGGATTTCTATGAAAATAAGCGATATTTCAGGGGAAAAACAGGGATTTCTATGAAAATAAGCGATATTTCAGGGGAAAATCAGGGATTTCCATGAAAATCAGCGATATTTAAGGGGAAAAACAGGGATTTCTATGAAAATAAGCGATATTTCAGGGGAAAAACAGGGATTTCTATGAAAATAAGCGATATTTTAGGGGAAAAACAGGGATTTCCATGAAAATAAGCGATATTTCAGGGGAAAAACAGGGATTTCTATGAAAATAAGCGATATTTCAAGGGAAAATCAGGGATTTCTATGAAAATAAGCGATATTTAAGGGGAAAAACAGGGATTTCTATGAAAATAAGCGATATTTCAGGGGAAAAACAGGGATTTCTATGAAAATCAGCGATATTTAAGGGGAAAAACAGGGATATCTATGAAAATCAGCGATATTTATGGGGAAAAACAGGGATTTCCATGAAAATAAGCGATATTTTAGGTGAAAAACAGGGATTTCCATGAAAATCAGCGATATTTAAGGGGAGAAACAGGGATTTCTCAGAAAATGAGCGATATTTAAGGGGAAAAACAGGGATTTCTATGAAAATAAGCGATATTTAAGGGGAAAAACAGGGTTTTCTATGAAAATAAGCGATATTTCAGGGGAAAAACAGGGATTTCTATGAAAATAAGCGATATTTAAGGGGAAAAACAGGGATTTCTAAGAAAATCAGCGATATTTTAGGTGAAAAACAGGAATTTCCATGAAAATAAGCGATATTTCAGGGGAAAAACAGGGATTTCTATGAAAATAAGCGATATTTCAGGGGAAAAACAGGGATTTCTCAGAAAATAAGCGATATTTAAGGGGAAAAACAGGGATTTCTATGAAAATAAGCGATATTTCAGGGGAAAAACAGGGATTTCTATGAAAATAAGCGATATTTCAGGGGAAAAACAGGGATTTCTATGAAAATCAGCGATATTTCAGGGGAAAAACAGGGATTTCTATGAAAATAAGCGATATTTAAGGGGAAAAACAGGGATTTCTATGAAAATAAGCGATATTTCAGGGGAAAACAGGGATATCTATGAAAATCAGCGATATTTAAGGGGAAAAACAGGGATTTCTATGAAAATAAGCGATATTTAAGGGGAAAAGCAGGGGTTTCTATGAAAACAAGCAAAATTTAAGGGGAAAAACAGGGATTTCTAAGAAAATCAGCGATATTTCAGGGGAAAAACAGGGATTTCTATGAAAATAAGCGATATTTTAGGTGAAAAACAGGGATTTCCATGAAAATAAGCGATATTTCAGGTGAAAAACAGGGATTTCCATGAAAATAAGCGATATTTAAGGGGAAAAACAGGGATTTCCATGAAAATAAGCGATATTTCAGGGGAGAAACAGGGATTTCTATGAAAATAAGCGATATTTCAGGGGAAAAACAGGGATTTCTATGAAAATAAGCGATATTAAGGGGAAAAACAGGGATTTCTATGAAAATGAGCGATATTTAAGGGGAAAAACAGGGATTTCTATGAAAATAAGCGATATTTCAGGGGAAAAACAGGGATTTCTATGAAAATGAGTGATATTTAAGGGGAAAAACAGGGATTTCTATGAAAATAAGCGATATTTCAGGGGAAAAACAGGGATTTCCATGAAAATAAGCGATATTTCAGGGGAAAAACAGGGATTTCTATGAAAATAAGCGGTATTTAAGGGGAAAAACAGGGATTTCTCAGAAAAGAAGCGATATTTAAGGGGAAAAACAGGGATTTCTATGAAAATAAGCGTTATTTAAGGGGAAAAACAGGGATTTCCATGAAAATAAGCGATATTTAAGGGGAAAAACAGGGATTTCTATGAAAATAAGCGATATTTCAGGGGAGAAACAGGGATTTCTCAGAAAATGAGCGATATTTCAGGGGAAAAACAGGGTTTTCTCAGACAATAAGCGATATTTTAGGGGAAAAACAGGGATTTCTATGAAAATAAGCGATATTTCAGAGGAAAAACAGGGATTTCTATGAAAATAAGCGATATTTAAGGGGAAAAACAGGGATTTCTATGAAAATAAGCGATATTTCAGGGGAAAAACAGGGATTTCTATGAAAATAAGCGATATTTCAGGGGAAAATCAGGGATTTCCATGAAAATCAGCGATATTTAAGGGGAAAAACAGGGATTTCTATGAAAATAAGCGATATTTCAGGGGAAAAACAGGGATTTCTATGAAAATAAGCGATATTTTAGGGGAAAAACAGGGATTTCCATGAAAATAAGCGATATTTCAGGGGAAAAACAGGGATTTCTATGAAAATAAGCGATATTTCAAGGGAAAATCAGGGATTTCTATGAAAATAAGCGATATTTAAGGGGAAAAACAGGGATTTCTATGAAAATAAGCGATATTTCAGGGGAAAAACAGGGATTTCTATGAAAATCAGCGATATTTAAGGGGAAAAACAGGGATATCTATGAAAATCAGCGATATTTATGGGGAAAAACAGGGATTTCCATGAAAATAAGCGATATTTTAGGTGAAAAACAGGGATTTCCATGAAAATCAGCGATATTTAAGGGGAGAAACAGGGATTTCTCAGAAAATGAGCGATATTTAAGGGGAAAAACAGGGATTTCTATGAAAATAAGCGATATTTAAGGGGAAAAACAGGGTTTTCTATGAAAATAAGCGATATTTCAGGGGAAAAACAGGGATTTCTATGAAAATAAGCGATATTTAAGGGGAAAAACAGGGATTTCTAAGAAAATCAGCGATATTTTAGGTGAAAAACAGGAATTTCCATGAAAATAAGCGATATTTCAGGGGAAAAACAGGGATTTCTATGAAAATAAGCGATATTTCAGGGGAAAAACAGGGATTTCTCAGAAAATAAGCGATATTTAAGGGGAAAAACAGGGATTTCTATGAAAATAAGCGATATTTCAGGGGAAAAACAGGGATTTCTATGAAAATAAGCGATATTTCAGGGGAAAAACAGGGATTTCTCAGAAAATGAGCGATATTTAAGGGGAAAAACAGGGATTTCTATGAAAATAAGCGATATTTAAGGGGATAAACAGGGATATCTATGAAAATCAGCGATATTTCAGGGGAAAAACAGGGATTTCCATGAAAATAAGCGATATTTAAGGGGAAAAACAGGGATTTCTAAGAAAATCAGCAATATTTCAGGGGAAAAGCAGGGATTTCTATGAAAATAAGCGATATTTCAGGTGAAAAACAGGGATTTCCATGAAAATAAGCGATATTTCAGGGGAAAAACAGGGATTTCTATGAAAATAAGCGGTATTTAAGGGGAAAAACAGGGATTTCTCAGAAAAGAAGCGATATTTAAGGGGAAAAACAGGGATTTCTATGAAAATAAGCGTTATTTAAGGGGAAAAACAGGGATTTCCATGAAAATAAGCGATATTTAAGGGGAAAAACAGGGATTTCTATGAAAATAAGCGATATTTCAGGGGAGAAACAGGGATTTCTCAGAAAATGAGCGATATTTCAGGGGAAAAACAGGGTTTTCTCAGACAATAAGCGATATTTTAGGGGAAAAACAGGGATTTCTATGAAAATAAGCGATATTTCAGAGGAAAAACAGGGATTTCTATGAAAATAAGCGATATTTAAGGGGAAAAACAGGGATTTCTATGAAAATAAGCGATATTTCAGGGGAAAAACAGGGATTTCTATGAAAATAAGCGATATTTCAGGGGAAAATCAGGGATTTCCATGAAAATCAGCGATATTTAAGGGGAAAAACAGGGATTTCTATGAAAATAAGCGATATTTCAGGGGAAAAACAGGGATTTCTATGAAAATAAGCGATATTTTAGGGGAAAAACAGGGATTTCCATGAAAATAAGCGATATTTCAGGGGAAAAACAGGGATTTCTATGAAAATAAGCGATATTTCAAGGGAAAATCAGGGATTTCTATGAAAATAAGCGATATTTAAGGGGAAAAACAGGGATTTCTATGAAAATAAGCGATATTTCAGGGGAAAAACAGGGATTTCTATGAAAATCAGCGATATTTAAGGGGAAAAACAGGGATATCTATGAAAATCAGCGATATTTATGGGGAAAAACAGGGATTTCCATGAAAATAAGCGATATTTTAGGTGAAAAACAGGGATTTCCATGAAAATCAGCGATATTTAAGGGGAGAAACAGGGATTTCTCAGAAAATGAGCGATATTTAAGGGGAAAAACAGGGATTTCTATGAAAATAAGCGATATTTAAGGGGAAAAACAGGGTTTTCTATGAAAATAAGCGATATTTCAGGGGAAAAACAGGGATTTCTATGAAAATAAGCGATATTTAAGGGGAAAAACAGGGATTTCTAAGAAAATCAGCGATATTTTAGGTGAAAAACAGGAATTTCCATGAAAATAAGCGATATTTCAGGGGAAAAACAGGGATTTCTATGAAAATAAGCGATATTTCAGGGGAAAAACAGGGATTTCTCAGAAAATAAGCGATATTTAAGGGGAAAAACAGGGATTTCTATGAAAATAAGCGATATTTCAGGGGAAAAACAGGGATTTCTATGAAAATAAGCGATATTTCAGGGGAAAAACAGGGATTTCTATGAAAATCAGCGATATTTCAGGGGAAAAACAGGGATTTCTATGAAAATAAGCGATATTTAAGGGGAAAAACAGGGATTTCTATGAAAATAAGCGATATTTCAGGGGAAAACAGGGATATCTATGAAAATAAGCGATATTTCAGGGGAAAAACAGGGATTTCTATGAAAATAAGCGATATTTAAGGGGAAAAAAAGGGATTTCTATGAAAATGAGCGATATTTAAGGGGAAAAACAGGGATTTCTAAGAAAATCAGCGATATCAGGGGAAAAACAGGGATATCTATGAAAATCAGCGATATCAGGGGAAAAACAGGGATATCTATGAAAATCAGCGATATTTCAGGGGAAAAACAGGGATTTCGATGAAAATAAGCGATATTTCAGGGGAAAAACAGGGATTTCTATGAAAATAAGAGATATTTAAGGGGAAAAACAGGGATTTCTATGAAAATAAGCGATATTTCAGGGGAAAAACAGGGATTTCTATGAAAATCAGCGATATTTCAGGGGAAAAACAGGGATTTCTATGAAAATAAGCGATATTTAAGGGGAAAAACAGGGATTTCTATGAAAATAAGCGATATTTCAGGGGAAAACAGGGATATCTATGAAAATCAGCGATATTTAAGGGGAAAAACAGGGATTTCTATGAAAATAAGCGATATTTAAGGGGAAAAGCAGGGGTTTCTATGAAAACAAGCAAAATTTAAGGGGAAAAACAGGGATTTCTAAGAAAATCAGCGATATTTCAGGGGAAAAACAGGGATTTCTATGAAAATAAGCGATATTTTAGGTGAAAAACAGGGATTTCCATGAAAATAAGCGATATTTCAGGTGAAAAACAGGGATTTCCATGAAAATAAGCGATATTTAAGGGGAAAAACAGGGATTTCCATGAAAATAAGCGATATTTCAGGGGAGAAACAGGGATTTCTATGAAAATAAGCGATATTTCAGGGGAAAAACAGGGATTTCTATGAAAATAAGCGATATTTCAGGGGAAAAACAGGGATTTCTATGAAAATGAGTGATATTTAAGGGGAAAAACAGGGATTTCTATGAAAATAAGCGATATTTCAGGGGAAAAACAGGGATTTCTATGAAAATCAGCGATATTTTAGGTGAAAAACAGGGATTTCTATGAAAATAAGCGATATTTCAGGGGAAAAACAGGGATTTCTATGAAAATCAGCGATATTTAAGGGGAAAAACCGGGATTTCTATGAAAATAAGCGATATTTAAGGGGAAAAACAGGGATTTCTATGAAAATAAGCGATATTTAAGGGGAAAAACAGGGATATCTATGAAAATCAGCGATATTTAAGGGGAAAATCAGGGATTTCTCAGAAAATGAGCGATATTTAAGGGGAAAAACAGGGTTTTCTATGAAAATAAGCGATATTTCAGGGGATAAACAGGGATATCTATGAAAATCAGCGATATTTCAGGGGAAAAACAGGGATTTCCATGAAAATAAGCGATATTTAAGGGGAAAAACAGGGATTTCTAAGAAAATCAGCAATATTTCAGGGGAAAAGCAGGGATTTCTATGAAAATAAGCGATATTTCAGGTGAAAAACAGGGATTTCCATGAAAATAAGCGATATTTCAGGGGAAAAACAGGGATTTCTATGAAAATAAGCGGTATTTAAGGGGAAAAACAGGGATTTCTCAGAAAAGAAGCGATATTTAAGGGGAAAAACAGGGATTTCTATGAAAATAAGCGTTATTTAAGGGGAAAAACAGGGATTTCCATGAAAATAAGCGATATTTAAGGGGAAAAACAGGGATTTCTATGAAAATAAGCGATATTTCAGGGGAGAAACAGGGATTTCTCAGAAAATGAGCGATATTTAAGGGGAAAAACAGGGATTTCTATGAAAGTAAGCGATATTTAAGGGGAAAAACAGGGTTTTCTATGAAAATAAGCGATATTTAAGGGGAAAAACAGGGATTTCTATGAAAATAAGCGATATTTAAGGGGAAAAACAGGGATTTCTATGAAAATAAGCGATATTTCAGGGGAGAAACAGGGATTTCTATGAAAATAAGCGATATTTCAGGGGAAAAACAGGGATTTCTATGAAAATAAGCGATATTTCAGGGGAAAAACAGGGATTTCTATGAAAATAAGCGATATTTAAGGGGAAAAAAAGGGATTTCTATGAAAATGAGCGATATTTAAGGGGAAAAACAGGGATTTCTAAGAAAATCAGCGATATCAGGGGAAAAACAGGGATATCTATGAAAATCAGCGATATCAGGGGAAAAACAGGGATATCTATGAAAATCAGCGATATTTCAGGGGAAAAACAGGGATTTCGATGAAAATAAGCGATATTTCAGGGGAAAAACAGGGATTTCTATGAAAATAAGAGATATTTAAGGGGAAAAACAGGGATTTCTATGAAAATAAGCGATATTTCAGGGGAAAAACAGGGATTTCTATGAAAATCAGCGATATTTCAGGGGAAAAACAGGGATTTCTATGAAAATAAGCGATATTTAAGGGGAAAAACAGGGATTTCTATGAAAATAAGCGATATTTCAGGGGAAAACAGGGATATCTATGAAAATCAGCGATATTTAAGGGGAAAAACAGGGATTTCTATGAAAATAAGCGATATTTAAGGGGAAAAGCAGGGGTTTCTATGAAAACAAGCAAAATTTAAGGGGAAAAACAGGGATTTCTAAGAAAATCAGCGATATTTCAGGGGAAAAACAGGGATTTCTATGAAAATAAGCGATATTTTAGGTGAAAAACAGGGATTTCCATGAAAATAAGCGATATTTCAGGTGAAAAACAGGGATTTCCATGAAAATAAGCGATATTTAAGGGGAAAAACAGGGATTTCCATGAAAATAAGCGATATTTCAGGGGAGAAACAGGGATTTCTATGAAAATAAGCGATATTTCAGGGGAAAAACAGGGATTTCTATGAAAATAAGCGATATTTCAGGGGAAAAACAGGGATTTCTATGAAAATGAGTGATATTTAAGGGGAAAAACAGGGATTTCTATGAAAATAAGCGATATTTCAGGGGAAAAACAGGGATTTCTATGAAAATCAGCGATATTTTAGGTGAAAAACAGGGATTTCTATGAAAATAAGCGATATTTCAGGGGAAAAACAGGGATTTCTATGAAAATCAGCGATATTTAAGGGGAAAAACCGGGATTTCTATGAAAATAAGCGATATTTAAGGGGAAAAACAGGGATTTCTATGAAAATAAGCGATATTTAAGGGGAAAAACAGGGATATCTATGAAAATCAGCGATATTTAAGGGGAAAATCAGGGATTTCTCAGAAAATGAGCGATATTTAAGGGGAAAAACAGGGTTTTCTATGAAAATAAGCGATATTTCAGGGGATAAACAGGGATATCTATGAAAATCAGCGATATTTCAGGGGAAAAACAGGGATTTCCATGAAAATAAGCGATATTTAAGGGGAAAAACAGGGATTTCTAAGAAAATCAGCAATATTTCAGGGGAAAAGCAGGGATTTCTATGAAAATAAGCGATATTTCAGGTGAAAAACAGGGATTTCCATGAAAATAAGCGATATTTCAGGGGAAAAACAGGGATTTCTATGAAAATAAGCGGTATTTAAGGGGAAAAACAGGGATTTCTCAGAAAAGAAGCGATATTTAAGGGGAAAAACAGGGATTTCTATGAAAATAAGCGTTATTTAAGGGGAAAAACAGGGATTTCCATGAAAATAAGCGATATTTAAGGGGAAAAACAGGGATTTCTATGAAAATAAGCGATATTTCAGGGGAGAAA
This sequence comes from Tetrao urogallus, assembly GCF_951394365.1. Classification (NCBI taxonomy): domain Eukaryota; kingdom Metazoa; phylum Chordata; class Aves; order Galliformes; family Phasianidae; genus Tetrao; species Tetrao urogallus. The sequence goes on along the minus strand of NW_027638878.1, from coordinate 196,243 downwards.
CAGGGATTTCTCAGAAAATGAGCGATATTTCAGGGGAAAAACAGGGTTTTCTCAGACAATAAGCGATATTTTAGGGGAAAAACAGGGATTTCTATGAAAATGCGCGATATTTAAGGGGAAAAACAGGGATTTCTCAGAAAATGAGCGATATTTAAGGGGAAAAACAGGGATTTCTATGAAAATAAGCGATATTTCAGGGGAAAAACAGGGATTTCTATGAAAATAAGCGATATTTCAGGGGAAAATCAGGGATTTCCATGAAAATCAGCGATATTTAAGGGGAAAAACAGGGATTTCGATGAAAATAAGCGATATTTCAGGGGAAAAACAGGGATTTCTCAGAAAATAAGCGATATTTCAGGGGAAAAACAGGGATTTCCATGAAAATAAGCGATATTTCAGGGGAAAAACAGGGATTTCTATGAAAATAAGCGATATTTCAAGGGAAAATCAGGGATTTCTATGAAAATAAGCGATATTTAAGGGGAAAAACAGGGATTTCTATGAAAATAAGCGATATTTCAGGGGAAAAACAGGGATTTCTATGAAAATCAGCGATATTTAAGGGGAAAAACAGGGATATCTATGAAAATCAGCGATATTTATGGGGAAAAACAGGGATTTCCATGAAAATAAGCGATATTTTAGGTGAAAAACAGGGATTTCCATGAAAATCAGCGATATTTAAGGGGAGAAACAGGGATTTCTCAGAAAATGAGCGATATTTAAGGGGAAAAACAGGGATTTCTATGAAAGTAAGCGATATTTAAGGGGAAAAACAGGGTTTTCTATGAAAATAAGCGATATTTAAGGGGAAAAACAGGGATTTCTATGAAAATAAGCGATATTTAAGGGGAAAAACAGGGATTTCTATGAAAATAAGCGATATTTCAGGGGAGAAACAGGGATTTCTATGAAAATAAGCGATATTTCAGGGGAAAAACAGGGATTTCTATGAAAATAAGCGATATTTCAGGGGAAAAACAGGGATTTCTATGAAAATAAGCGATATTTAAGGGGAAAAACAGGGATTTCTATGAAAATGAGCGATATTTAAGGGGAAAAACAGGGATTTCTAAGAAAATCAGCGATATCAGGGGAAAAACAGGGATATCTATGAAAATAAGCGATATTTCAGGGGAAAAACAGGGATATCTATGAAAATCAGCGATATTTCAGGGGAAAAACAGGGATTTCGATGAAAATAAGCGATATTTCAGGGGAAAAACAGGGATTTCTATGAAAATAAGAGATATTTAAGGGGAAAAACAGGGATTTCTATGAAAATAAGCGATATTTCAGGGGAAAAACAGGGATTTCTATGAAAATAAGCGATATTTAAGGGGAAAATCAGGGATTTCTCAGAAAATAAGCGATATTTAAGGGGAAAAACAGGGATTTCTATGAAAATAAGCGATACTTACGGGGAAAAACAGGGATTTCCATGAAAATAAGCGATATTTCAGGGGAGAAACAGGGATTTCTATGAAAATAAGCGATATTTCAGGGGAAAAACAGGGATTTCTATGAAAATAAGCGATATTTAAGGGGAAAAACAGGGATTTCTATGAAAATAAGCGATATTTCAGGGGAAAAACAGGGATTTCCATGAAAATAAGCGATATTTAAGGGGAAAAACAGGGATTTCTATGAAAATAAGCGATATTTAAGGGGAAAATCAGGGATTTCTATGAAAATAAGCGATATTTTTGGTGAAAAACAGGGATTTCCATGAAAATCAGCGATATTTAAGGGGAGAAACAGGGATTTCTATGAAAATAAGTGATATTTAAGTGGAAAATCAGGGATTTCTCAGAAAATCAGCGATATTTAAGGGGAAAAACAGGGATTTCTCAGAAAATAAGCGATATTTCAGGGGAAAAACAGGGATTTCTATGAAAATAAGCGATATTTCAAGGGAAAAACAGGGATTTCTCAGAAAATAAGCGATATTTAAGGGGAAAAACAGGGATTTCTCAGAAAATAAGCGATATTTCAGGGGAAAAACAGGGATTTCTAAGAAAATAAGCGATATTTCAGGGGAAAATCAGGGATTTCTCAGAAAATGAGCGATATTTAAGCGGAAAAACAGGGATTTCTATGAAAATAAGCGATATTTAAGGGGAATAGCAGGGATTTCTATGAAAATAAGCGATATTTAAGGGGAAAAACAGGGATTTCTCAGAAAATAAGCGATATTTAAGGTGAAAAACAGGGATTTCCATGAAAATAAGCGATATTTCAGGGGAAAAACAGGGATTTCTAAGAAAATCAGCGATATCAGGGGAAAAACAGGGATATCTATGAAAATCAGCGATATTTAAGGGGAAAAACAGGGATTTCCATGAAAATAAGCGATATTTAAGGGGAAAAACAGGGATTTCTATGAAAATCAGCCATATTTTAGGTGAAAAACAGGGATTTCTATGAAAATAAGCGATATTTCAGGGGAAAAACAGGGATTTCTATGAAAATAAGCGATATTTCAGGGGAAAAACAGGGATATCTATGAAAATCAGCGATATTTAAGGGGATAATCAGGGATTTCTCAGAAAATGAGCGATATTTCAGGGGAAAAACAGGGTTTTCTCAGAAAATAAGCGATATTTAAGGGGAAAAACAGGGATTTCTATGAAAATAAGTGATATTTCAGGGGAAAAACAGGGATTTCTATGAAAATAAGCGATATTTAAGGGGAAAAACAGGGATTTCTAAGAAAATCAGCGATATTTCAGGGGAAAAACAGGGATTTCTATGAAAATAAGCGATATTTTTGGTGAAAAACAGGGATTTCCATGAAAATCAGCGATATTTCAGGGAAAAACAGGGTTTTCTATGAAAATAAGCGATATTTCAGGGGAAAATCAGGGATTTCTATGAAAATAAGCGATATTTTAGGGGAAAAACAGGGATTTCCATGAAAATAAGCGATATTTCAGGGGAAAAACAGGGATTTCTATGAAAATAAGCGATATTTCAAGGGGAAAAACAGGGATTTCTCAGACAATAAGCGATATTTAAGGGGAAAAACAGGGATTTCTATGAAAATAAGCGATATTTCAGGGGAAAAACAGGGATTTCTATGAAAATAAGCGATATTTAAGGGGAAAAACAGGGATATCTATGAAAATCAGCGATATTTATGGGGAAAAACAGGGATTTCTATGAAAATAAGCGATATTTTAGGTGAAAATCAGGGATTTCCATGAAAATCAGCGATATTTCAGGGGAAAAACAGGGATTTCTCAGAAAATAAGCGATATTTAAGGGGAAAAACAGGGATTTCTCAGAAAATAAGCGATATTTCAGGGGATAAACAGGGATTTCTATGAAAATAAGCGATATTTAAGGGGAAAAACAGGGATTTCTATGAAAATAAGCGATATTTAAGGGGAAAAACAGGGATTTCTATGAAAATAAGCGATATTTCAGGGGAGAAACAGGGATTTCTATGAAAATAAGCGATATTTCAGGGGAAAAACAGGGATTTCTATGAAAATAAGCGATATTTCAGGGGAAAAACAGGGATTTCTATGAAAATAAGCGATATTTTAGGTGAAAAACAGGGATTTCTATGAAAATCAGCGATATTTAAGGGGAAAAACAGGGTTTTCTATGAAAATAAGCGATATTTCAGGGGAAAAACAGGGATTTCTAAGAAAATCAGCGATATCAGGGGAAAAACAGGGATATCTATGAAAATAAGCGATATTTAAGGGGAAAAACAGGGATATCTATGAAAATCAGCGATATTTAAGGGGAAAAACAGGGATTTCTCAGAAAATAATCGATATTTAAGGGGAAAAACAGGGATTTCTATGAAAATAAGCGATATTTCAGGGGAAAAACAGGGATTTCTATGAAAATAAGCGATATTTCAGGGGAAAAACAGGGATTTCTATGAAAATAAGCGATATTTCAGGGGAAAAACAGGGATTTCTATGAAAATAAGCGATATTTAAGGGGAAAAACAGGGATTTCTAAGAAAATCAGCGATATTTCAGGGGAAAAACAGGGATTTCTATGAAAATAAGCGATATTTTTGGTGAAAAACAGGGATTTCCATGAAAATCAGCGATATTTAAGGGGAAAAACAGGGATTTCTCTGAAAATAAGCGATATTTCAGGGGAAAATCAGGGATTTCTCAGAAAATAAGCGATATTTTAGGGGAAAAACAGGGATTTCCATGAAAATAAGCGATATTTAAGGGGAAAAACAGGGATTTCTATGAAAATAAGCGATATTTAAGGGGAAAAACAGGGATTTCTATGAAAATAAGCGATATTTAAGGGGAAAAACAGGGATTTCTCAGAAAATCAGCGATATTTCAGGTGAAAAACAGGGATTTCTATGAAAATAAGCGATATTTCAGGGGAAAAACAGGGATATCTATGAAAATCAGCGATATTTAAGGGGAAAAACAGGGATTTCCCAGAAAATAAGCGATATTTTAGGTGAAAAACAGGGATTTCCATGAAAATAAGCGATATTTCAGGGGAAAAACAGGGATTTCTCAGAAAATAAGCGATATTTAAGGGGAAAAACAGGGATTTCTATGAAAATAAGCGATATTTCAGGGGAAAAACAGGGTTTTCTATGAAAATAAGCGATATTTCAGGGGAAAAACAGGGATTTCCATGAAAATCAGCGATATTTAAGGGGAAAAACAGGGATTTCTCTGAAAATCAGCGATATTTTAGGTGAAAAACAGGGATTTCTATGAAAATAAGCGATATTTTAGGTGAAAAACAGGGATTTCTATGAAAATAAGCGATATTTCAGGGGAAAAACAGGGATTTCTATGAAAATAAGCGATATTTAAGGGGATAATCAGGGATTTCTATGAAAATAAGCGATATTTCAGGGGAAAAACAGGGATTTCCATGAAAATAAGCGATATTTCAGGGGAAAAACAGGGATTTCTCAGAAAATAAGCGATATTTCAGGGGAAAAACAGGGATTTCTATGAAAATAAGCGATATTTCAGGGGAAAAACAGGGATTTCTATGAAAATAAGCGATATTTAAGGGGAAAAACAGGGATTTCTATGAAAATAAGCGATATTTCAGGGGAAAACAGGGATATCTATGAAAATCAGCGATATTTAAGGGGAAAAACTGGGATTTCTATGAAAATAAGCGATATTTAAGGGGAAAAACAGGGATTTCTATGAAAATAAGCGATATTTAAGGTGAAAAACAGGGATTTCTAAGAAAATCAGCGATATTTCAGGGGAAAAACAGGGATTTCTATGAAAATCAGCGATATTTAAGGGGAAAAACAGGGATTTCCATGAAAATAAGCGATATTTCAGGGGAAAAACAGGGATTTCTCAGAAAATAAGCGATATTTAAGGGGAAAAACAGGGATTTCTATGAAAATAAGCGATATTTCAGGGGAGAAACAGGGATTTCTATGAAAATAAGCGATATTTCAGGGGAAAAACAGGGATTTCTATGAAAATAAGCGATATTTCAGGGGAAAAACAGGGATTTCTATGAAAATAAGCGATATTTCAGGGGAAAAACAGGGATTTCTATGAAAATCAGCGATATTTAAGGGGAAAAACAGGGATATCTATGAAAATCAGCGATATTTATGGGGAAAAACAGGGATTTCCATGAAAATAAGCGATATTTTAGGTGAAAAACAGGGATTTCTATGAAAATAAGCGATATTTAAGGGGAAAAACAGGGATTTCTATGAAAATAAGCGATATTTAAGGGGAAAAACAGGGATTTCTATGAAAATAAGCGATATTTAAGGGGAAAAACAGGGATTTCTATGAAAATAAGCGATATTTCAGGGGAAAAACAGGGATTTCTATGAAAATAAGCGATATTTCAGGGGAAAAACAGGGATTTCTATGAAAATAAGCGATATTTCAGGGGAAAAACAGGGATTTCTATGAAAATCAGCGATATTTCAGGGGAAAAACCGGGATTTCCAAGAAAATAAGCGATATTTAAGGGGAAAAACAGGGATTTCTATGAAAATAAGCGATATTTAAGGGGAAAAACATGGATATCTATGAAAATCAGCGATATTTAAGGGGAAAATCAGGGATTTCTCAGAAAATAAGCGATATTTTAGGTGAAAAACAGGGATTTCTATGAAAATAAGCGATATTTCAGGGGAAAAACAGGGATTTCTATGAAAATAAGCGATATTTAAAAGGAAAAACAGGGATTTCTAAGAAAATCAGCGATATTTCAGGGGAAAAACAGGGATTTCTCAGAAAATAAGCGATATTTAAGGGGAAAAACAGGGATTTCCATGAAAATAAGCGATATTTCAGGGGAAAAACAGGGATATCTATGAAAATAAGCGATATTTAAGGGGAAAAACAGGGATTTCTCAGAAAAGAAGCGATATTTAAGGGGAAAAACAGGGATTTCTCAGAAAAGAAGCGATATTTAAGGGGAAAAACAGGGATTTCTATGAAAATAAGCGATATTTAAGGGGAAAAACAGGGATTTCCATGAAAATAAGCGATATTTAAGGGGAAAAACAGGGATTTCTATGAAAATAAGCGATTTTTCAGGGGAGAAACAGGGATTTCTATGAAAATAAGCGATATTTCAGGGGAAAAACAGGGATTTCTATGAAAATAAGCGATATTTAAGGGGAAAAACAGGGATTTCTATGAAAATAAGCGATATTTTAGATGAAAAACAGGGATTTCTATGAAAATAAGCCATATTTAAGGCGAAAAACAGGGTTTTCTATGAAAATAAGCGATATTTAAGGGGAAAAACAGGGATTTCTAAGAAAATCAGCGATATCAGGGGAAAAACAGGGATTTCTAAGAAAATGAGCGATATCGGGGGGAAAAACAGGGATATCTATGAAAATCAGCGATATTTAAGGGGAAAAACAGGGATTTCTCAGAAAATAAGCGATATTTAAGGGGAAAAACAGGGATTTCTATGAAAATCAGCGATATTTAAGGGGAAAAACAGGGATTTCTATGAAAATAAGCGATATTTCAGGGGAAAAACAGGGATTTCTATGAAAATAAGCGATATTTCAGGGGAAAAACAGGGATATCTATGAAAATCAGCGATATTTCAGGGGAAAAACAGGGATTTCTCAGAAAATGAGCGATATTTTAGGGGAAAAACAGGGTTTTCTCAGAAAATAAGCGATATTTCAGGGGAAAAACAGGGATTTCTATGAAAATAAGCGATATTTCAGGGGAAAAACAGGGATTTCCATGAAAATAAGCGATATTTCAGGGGAAAAACAGGGATTTCTATGAAAATAAGCGATATTTCAGGGGAAAAACAGGGATTTCTATGAAAATAAGCGATATTTAAGGGGAAAAACAGGGATTTCCATGAAAATCAGCGATATTTAAGGGGAAAAACAGGGATTTCTATGAAAATAAGCGATATTTCAGGGGAAAAACAGGGATTTCTATGAAAATAAGCGATATTTCAAGGGAAAAACAGGGATTTCTATGAAAATAAGCGATATTTAAGGGGAAAAACAGGGATTTCTCAGAAAATAAGCGATATTTTAGGTGAAAAACAGGGATTTCCATGAAAATAAGCGATATTTAAGGGGAAAAACAGGGATTTCTCAGAAAATAAGCGATATTTAAGGGGAAAATCAGGGATTTCCATGAAAATAAGCGATATTTAAGGGGAAAAACAGGGATTTCCATGAAAATAAGCGATATTTAAGGGGAAAAACAGGGATTTCTCAGAAAATAAGCGATATTTAAGGGGAAAATCAGGGATTTCTCAGAAAATAAGCGATATTTAAGGGGAAAAACAGGGTTTTCTCAGAAAATAAGCGATATTTAAGGGGAAAAACAGGGATTTCTATGAAAATAAGCGATATTTAAGGGGAAAAACAGGGATTTCTAAGAAAATCAGCGATATTTCAGGGGAAAAACAGGGATTTCTATGAAAATAAGCGATATTTTAGGTGAAAAACAGGGATTTCTATGAAAATAAGCGATATTTCAGGGGAAAAACAGGGATTTCTATGAAAATAAGCGATATTTCAGGGGAAAAACAGGGATATCTATGAAAATCAGCGATATTTAAGGGGATAATCAGGGATTTCTCAGAAAATGAGCGATATTTTAGGGGAAAAACAGGGTTTTCTCAGAAAATAAGCGATATTTCAGGGGAAAAACAGGGATTTCTATGAAAATAAGCGATATTTCAGGGGAAAAACAGGGATTTCCATGAAAATAAGCGATATTTCAGGGGAAAAACAGGGATTTCTATGAAAATAAGCGATATTTCAGGGGAAAAACAGGGATTTCTATGAAAATAAGCGATATTTAAGGGGAAAAACAGGGATTTCCATGAAAATCAGCGATATTTAAGGGGAAAAACAGGGATTTCCATGAAAATAAGCGATATTTCAGGGGAAAAACAGGGATTTCTATGAAAATAAGCGATATTTCAAGGGAAAAACAGGGATTTCTAAGAAAATCAGCGATATCAGGGGAAAAACAGGGATTTCTAAGAAAATGAGCGATATCGGGGGGAAAAACAGGGATATCTATGAAAATCAGCGATATTTAAGGGGAAAAACAGGGATTTCTCAGAAAATAAGCGATATTTAAGGGGAAAAACAGGGATTTCTATGAAAATCAGCGATATTTAAGGGGAAAAACAGGGATTTCTATGAAAATAAGCGATATTTCAGGGGAAAAACAGGGATTTCTATGAAAATAAGCGATATTTCAGGGGAAAAACAGGGATATCTATGAAAATCAGCGATATTTAAGGGGATAATCAGGGATTTCTCAGAAAATGAGCGATATTTTAGGGGAAAAACAGGGTTTTCTCAGAAAATAAGCGATATTTCAGGGGAAAAACAGGGATTTCTATGAAAATAAGCGATATTTCAGGGGAAAAACAGGGATTTCCATGAAAATAAGCGATATTTCAGGGGAAAAACAGGGATTTCTATGAAAATAAGCGATATTTAAGGGGAAAAACAGGGATTTCTATGAAAATAAGCGATATTTCAGGGGAAAACAGGGATATCTATGAAAATCAGCGATATTTAAGGGGAAAAACAGGGATTTCTATGAAAATAAGCGATATTTAAGGGGAAAAACAGGGATTTCTATGAAAATAAGCGATATTTAAGGGGAAAAACAGGGATTTCTAAGAAAATAAGCGATATTTCAGGGGAAAAACAGGGATTTCTATGAAAATAAGCGATATTTTAGGTGAAAAACGTGGATTTCCATGAAAATAAGCGATATTTCAGGGGAAAAACAGGGATTTCTCAGAAAATAAGCGATATTTAAGGGGAAAAACAGGGATTTCCATGAAAATAAGCGATATTTCAGGGGAGAAACAGGGATTTCTATGAAAATAAGCGATATTTCAGGGGAAAAACAGGGATTTCTATGAAAATAAGCGATATTTAAGGGGAAAAACAGGGATTTCTATGAAAATAAGCGATATTTCAGGGGAAAAACAGGGATTTCTATGAAAATAAGCGATATTTAAGGGGAAAAACAGGGATTTCTATGAAAATAAGCGATATTTAAGGGGAAAAACAGGGATTTCTATGAAAATAAGCGATATTTCAGGGGAAAAACTGGGATTTCTATGAAAATAAGCGATATTTCAGGGGAAAAACAGGGATTTCTATGAAAATCAGCGATATTTTAGGTGAAAAACAGGGATTTCTATGAAAATAAGCGATATTTAAGGGGAAAAACAGGGATTTCTATGAAAATCAGCGATATTTCAGGGGAAAAACAGGGATTTCTATGAAAATAAGCGATATTTAAGGGGAAAAACAGGGATTTCTATGAAAATAAGCGATATTTAAGGGGAAAAACAGGGATATCTATGAAAATCAGCGATATTTAAGGGGAAAATCAGGGATTTCTATGAAAATAAGCGATATTTCAGGTGAAAAACAGGGATTTCCATGAAAATAAGCGATATTTCAGGGGAAAAACAGGGATATCTATGAAAATCAGCGATATTTCAGGGGAAAAACAGGGATTTCTATGAAAATAAGCGATATTTAAGGGGAAAAACAGGGATTTCTATGAAAATGAGCGATATTTCAGGGGAAAAACAGGGATTTCTATGAAAATCAGCGATATTTCAGGTGAAAAACAGGGATTTCCATGAAAATAAGCGATATTTCAGGGGAAAAACAGGGATTTCTATGAAAATAAGCGATATTTCAGGGGAAAAACAGGGATTTCTCAGAAAATAAGCGATATTTAAGGTGAAAAACAGGGATTTCTGTGAAAATAAGCGATATTTAAGGGGAAAAACAGGGATTTCCATGAAAATAAGCGATATTTAAGGGGAAAAACAGGGATTTCTATGAAAATCAGCGATATTTCAGGGGAAAAACAGGGATTTCTATGAAAATAAGCGATATTTCAGGGGAAAAACAGGGATTTCTATGAAAATAAGCGATATTTCAGGGGAAAATCAGGGATTTCTATGAAAATAAGCGATATTTAAGGGGAAAAACAGGGATTTCTATGAAAATCAGCGATATCAGGGGAAAAACAGGGATTTCTATGAAAATAAGCGATATTTAAGGGGAAAAACAGGGATTTCTCAGAAAATAAGCGATATTTCAGGGGAAAAACAGGGATTTCTATGAAAATCAGCGATATTTAAGGGGAAAAACAGGGATTTCTATGAAAATAAGCGATATTTAAGGGGAAAAACAGGGATTTCTATGAAAATAAGCGATATTTCAGGGGAAAAACAGGGATATCTATGAAAATCAGCGATATTTAAGGGGAAAAACAGGGATTTCTATGAAAATAAGCGATATTTAAGGGGAAAAACAGGGATTTCTATGAAAATAAGCGATATTTCAGGGGAAAAACAGGGATTTCTAAGAAAATGAGCGATATTTCAGGGGAAAAACAGGGATTTCTATGAAAATGAGCGATATTTATGGGGAAAAACAGGGATTTCCATGAAAATAAGCGATATTTAAGGGGAAAAACAGGGATTTCTATGAAAATAAGCGATATTTCAGGGGAAAAACAGGGATTTCTATGAAAATCAGCGATATTAAGGGGATAATCAGGGATTTCTCAGAAAATGAGCGATATTTAAGGGGAAAAACAGGGATTTCTATGAAAATAAGCGATATTTAAGGGGAAAAACAGGGATTTCTATGAAAATAAGCGATATTTCAGGGGAAAAACAGGGATTTCTATGAAAATAAGCGATATTTCAGGGGAAAAACAGGGATTTCTAAGAAAATCAGCGATATTTCAGGGGAAAAACAGGGATTTCTATGAAAATAAGCGATATTTAAGGGGAAAAACAGGGATTTCTATGAAAATAAGCGATATTTAAGGGGAAAAACAGGGATTTCTATGAAAATAAGCGATATTTCAGGGGAAAAACAGTGATTTCTAAGAAAATCAGCGATATTTCAGGGGAAAAACAGGGATTTCTATGAAAATAAGCGATATTTCAGGGGAAAAACAGGGATTTCTATGAAAATAAGCGATATTTCAGGGGAAAATCAGGGATTTCTCAGAAAATAAGCGATATTTAAGGGGAAAAACAGGGATTTCTATGAAAATAAGCGATATTTCAGGGGAAAAACAGGGATTTCTATGAAAATAAGCGATATTTCAAGGGAAAAACAGGGATTTCTATGAAAATAAGCGATATTTAAGGGGAAAAACAGGGATTTCTCAGAAAATAAGCGATATTTCAGGGGAAAAACAGGGATTTCTATGAAAATAAGCGATATCTCAGGGGAAAAACAGGGATATCTATGAAAATAAGCGATATTTAAGGGGAAAAACAGGGATTTCTATGAAAATCAGCGATATTTAAGGGGAAAAACATGGATTTCTAAGAAAATGAGCGATATTTCAGGGGAAAAACAGGGATTTCTATGAAAATAAGCGATATTTTAGGTGAAAAACAGGGATTTCCATGAAAATAAGCGATATTTCAGGGGAAAAACAGGGATTTCTATGAAAATAAGCGATATTTCAGGGGAAAAACAGGGATTTCTCAGAAAATAAGCGATATTTAAGGTGAAAAACAGGGATTTCTGTGAAAATAAGCGATATTTAAGGGGAAAAACAGGGATTTCCATGAAAATAAGCGATATTTAAGGGGAAAAACAGGGATTTCTATGAAAATCAGCGATATTTCAGGGGAAAAACAGGGATTTCTATGAAAATAAGCGATATTTCAGGGGAAAAACAGGGATTTCTATGAAAATAAGCGATATTTCAGGGGAAAAACAGGGATTTCTATGAAAATCAGCGATATTTAAGGGGAAAAACAGGGATTTCTATGAAAATCAGCGATATCAGGGGAAAAACAGGGATTTCTATGAAAATAAGCGATATTTAAGGGGAAAAACAGGGATTTCTCAGAAAATAAGCGATATTTCAGGGGAAAAACAGGGATTTCTATGAAAATCAGCGATATTTAAGGGGAAAAACAGGGATTTCTATGAAAATAAGCGATATTTAAGGGGAAAAACAGGGATTTCTATGAAAATAAGCGATATTTCAGGGGAAAAACAGGGATATCTATGAAAATCAGCGATATTTAAGGGGAAAAACAGGGATTTCTATGAAAATAAGCGATATTTAAGGGGAAAAACAGGGATTTCTATGAAAATAAGCGATATTTCAGGGGAAAAACAGGGATTTCTAAGAAAATGAGCGATATTTCAGGGGAAAAACAGGGATTTCTATGAAAATGAGCGATATTTATGGGGAAAAACAGGGATTTCCATGAAAATAAGCGATATTTAAGGGGAAAAACAGGGATTTCTATGAAAATAAGCGATATTTCAGGGGAAAAACAGGGATTTCTATGAAAATCAGCGATATTAAGGGGATAATCAGGGATTTCTCAGAAAATGAGCGATATTTAAGGGGAAAAACAGGGATTTCTATGAAAATAAGCGATATTTAAGGGGAAAAACAGGGATTTCTATGAAAATAAGCGATATTTCAGGGGAAAAACAGGGATTTCTATGAAAATAAGCGATATTTCAGGGGAAAAACAGGGATTTCTAAGAAAATCAGCGATATTTCAGGGGAAAAACAGGGATTTCTATGAAAATAAGCGATATTTAAGGGGAAAAACAGGGATTTCTATGAAAATAAGCGATATTTCAGGTGAAAAACAGGGATTTCTATGAAAATAAGCGATATTTCAGGGGAAAAACAGGGATTTCTAAGAAAATCAGCGATATTTCAGGGGAAAAACAGGGATTTCTATGAAAATAAGCGATATTTCAGGGGAAAAACAGGGATTTCTATGAAAATAAGCGATATTTCAGGGGAAAATCAGGGATTTCTCAGAAAATAAGCGATATTTAAGGGGAAAAACAGGGATTTCTATGAAAATAAGCGATATTTCAGGGGAAAAACAGGGATTTCTATGAAAATAAGCGATATTTCAAGGGAAAAACAGGGATTTCTATGAAAATAAGCGATATTTAAGGGGAAAAACAGGGATTTCTCAGAAAATAAGCGATATTTCAGGGGAAAAACAGGGATTTCTATGAAAATAAGCGATATTTAAGGGGAAAAACAGGGATTTCTATGAAAATCAGCGATATTTAAGGGGAAAAACATGGATTTCTAAGAAAATGAGCGATATTTCAGGGGAAAAACAGGGATTTCTATGAAAATAAGCGATATTTTAGGTGAAAAACAGGGATTTCCATGAAAATAAGCGATATTTCAGGGGAAAAACAGGGATTTCTATGAAAATAAGCGGTATTTAAGGGGAAAAACAGGGATTTCTCAGAAAATAAGCGATATTTCAGGGGAAAAACAGGGATTTCTATGAAAATAAGCGATATTTCAGGGGAAAAACAGGGATTTCTATGAAAATAAGCGATATTTAAGGGGAAAAACAGGGATTTCTATGAAAATAAGCGATATTTAAGGTTAAAAACAGGGATTTCTATGAAAATCAGCGATATTTAAGGGGAAAAACAGGGATTTCTATGAAAATAAGCGATATTTAAGGGGAAAAACAGGGATTTCTATGAAAATAAGCGATATTTCAGGGGATAAACAGGGATATCTATGAAAATAAGCGATATTTCAGGGGAAAAACAGGGATTTCTATGAAAATAAGCGCTATTTAAGGGGAAAAACAGGGATTTCTATGAAAATCAGCGATATTTCAGGGGAAAAACAGGGATTTCTCAGAAAATAAGCGATATTTAAGGGGAAAAACAGGGATTTCTATGAAAATAAGCGATATTTAAGGGGAAAAACAGGGATTTCTCAGAAAATAAGCGATATTTTAGGTGAAAAACAGGGATTTCCATGAAAATAAGCGATATTTCAGGGGAAAATCAGGGATTTCTCAGAAAATAAGCGATATTTCATGGGAAAAACAGGGATTTCTATGAAAATAAGCGATATTTTAGGTGAAAAACAGGGTTTTCTCAGACAATAAGCGATATTTCAGTGGAAAAACAGGGATTTCTATGAAAATAAGCGATATTTAAGGGGAAAAGCAGGGATTTCTATGAAAATAAGGGATATTTCAGGGGAAAAACAGGGATATCTATGAAAATAAGCGATATTTAAGGGGAAAAACAGGGTTTTCTCAGAAAATAAGCGATATTTAAGGGGAAAAACAGGGATTTCTATGAAAATAAGCGATATTTAAGGGGAAAAACTGGGATTTCTATGAAAATAAGCGATATTTCAGGGGAAAAACAGGGATTTCCATGAAAATCAGCGATATTTAAGGGGAAAAACAGGGATTTCTATGAAAATAAGCGATATTTTAGGTGAAAAACAGGGATTTCTCAGAAAATAAGCGATATTTCAGGGGAAAAACAGGGATTTCTCAGAAAATAAGCGGTATTTAAGGGGAAAAACAGGGATTTCTCAGAAAATAAGCGATATTTAAGGGGAAAAACAGGGATTTCTATGAAAATAAGCGATATTTCAGGGGAGAAACAGGGATTTCTATGAAAATAAGCGATATTTCAGGGGAAAAACAGGGATTTCTATGAAAATAAGCGATATTTAAGGGGAAAAACAGGGATTTCTATGAAAATCAGCGATATTTAAGGGGAAAAACAGGGATTTCTATGAAAATAAGCGATATTTAAGGGGAAAAACAGGGATTTCTATGAAAATAAGCGATATTTCAGGGGAAAAACAGGGATATCGATGAAAATAAGCGATATTTAAGGGGAAAAACAGGGATTTCTATGAAAATCAGCGATATTTTAGGTGAAAAACAGGGATTTCTATGAAAATAAGCGATATTTCAGGGGAAAAACAGGGATTTCTATGAAAATCAGCGATATTTCAGGGGAAAAACCGGGATTTCTATGAAAATAAGCGATATTTAAGGGGAAAACAGGGATTTCTACTAAAATAAGCGATATTTAAGGGGAAAAACAGGGATTTCTATGAAAATCAGCGATATTTAAGGGGAAAATCAGGGATTTCTCAGAAAATGAGCGATATTTCAGGGGAAAAACAGTGTTTTCTCAGACGATAAGGGATATTTCAGGGGAAAAACAGGGATTTCTATGAAAATAAGCGATATTTCAGGGGAAAAACAGGGATTTCTATGAAAATAAGCGATATTTAAGGGGAAAAACAGGGATTTCTAAGAAAATCAGCGATATTTCAGGGGAAAAACAGGGATTTCTATGAAAATAAGCGATATTTCAGGTGAAAAACAGGGATTTCCATGAAAATAAGCGATATTTCAGGGGAAAAACAGGGATTTCTATGAAAATAAGCGATATTTAAGGGGAAAAACAAGGATTTCTATGAAAATAAGCGATATTTCAGGGGAAAAACAGGGATTTCTATGAAAATAAGCGATATTTCAGGGGAAAAGCAGGGATTTCTATGAAAATAAGCGATATTTCAGGGGAAAAGCAGGGATATCTATGAAAATCAGCGATATTTAAGGGGAAAATCAGGGATTTCTCAGAAAATAAGCGAGATTTAAGGGGAAAAACAGGGATTTCTATGAAAATCAGCGATATTTAAGGGGAAAAACAGAGATTTCTATGAAAATAAGCGATATTTCAGGGGAGAAACAGGGATTTCTAAGAAAATCAGCGATATTTCAGGGGAAAAACAGGGATTTCTCAGAAAATAAGCGGTATTTAAGGGGAAAAACAGGGATTTCTATGAAAATAAGCGATATTTAAGGGGAAAAACAGGGATTTCCATGAAAATAAGCGATATTTAAGGGGAAAAACAGGGATTTCTATGAAAATAAGCGATATTTAAGGGGAAAAACAGGGATTTCTATGAAAATAAGCGATATTTAAGGGGAAAAACAGGGATTTCTATGAAAATCAGCGATATTTAAGGGGAAAAACAGGGATTTCTATGAAAATAAGCGATATTTAAGGGGAAAAACAGGGATTTCTATGAAAATAAGCGATATTTCAGGGGAAAAACAGGGATTTCTATGAAAATAAGCGATATTTCAGGTGAAAAACAGGGATTTCTCAGAAAATAAGCGATATTTAAGGGGAAAAAAAGGGATATCTATGAAAATCAGCGATATTTCAGGGGAAAAACAGGGATTTCCATGAAAATAAGCGATATTTAAGGGGAAAAACAGGGATTTCTATGAAAATCAGCGATATTTCAGGGGAAAAACAGGGATTTCTGGGAAAATAAGCGATATTTCAGGGGAAAAACAGGGATTTCTATGAAAATAAGCGATATTTAAGGGGAAAAACAGGGATTTCCATGAAAATAAGCGATATTTAAGGGGAAAAACAGGGATTTCTATGAAAATAAGCGATATTTCAGGGGAAAAACAGGGATTTCTCAGAAAATGAGCGATATTTAAGGGGAAAAACAGTGTTTTCTCAGACAATAAGCGATATTTCAGGGGAAAAACAGGGATTTCTATGAAAATAAGCGATATTTCAGGGGAAAAACAGGGATTTCTATGAAAATAAGCGATATTTCAGGTGAAAAACAGGGATTTCCATGAAAATCAGCGATATTTCAGGGGAAAAACAGGGATTTCTATGAAAATAAGCGATATTTCAGGGGAAAAACAGGGATTTCTATGAAAATAAGCGATATTTCAGGGGAAAAACAGGGATTTCTATGAAAATCAGCGATATTTAAGGGGAAAACCAGGGATTTCTATGAAAATAAGCGATATTTCAGGGGAAAAACAGGGATTTCTATGAAAATAAGCGATATTTAAGGTGAAAAACAGGGATTTCTATGAAAATCAGCGATATTTCAGGGGAAAAACAGGGATTTCTATGAAAATGAGCGATATTTATGGGGAAAAACAGGGATTTCCATGAAAATAAGCGATATTTAAGGGGAAAAACAGGGATTTCTATGAAAATAAGCGATATTTCAGGGGAAAAACAGGGATTTCTATGAAAATAAGCGATATTTAATGGGAAAAACAGGGATTTCTAAGAAAATGAGCGATATTTCAGGGGAAAAACAGGGATTTCTATGAAAATAAGCGATATTTTAGGTGAAAAACAGGGTTTTCTCAGACAATAAGCGATATTTCAGGGGAAAAACAGGGATTTCTATGAAAATAAGCGATATTTAAGGGGAAAATCAGGGATTTCTCAGAAAATAAGCGATATTTCAGGGGAAAAACAGGGATTTCTCAGAAAATAAGCGATATTTCAGGGGAAAAACAGGGATTTCTATGAAAATAAGCGATATTTAAGGGGAAAAACAGGGATTTCTATGAAAATAAGCGATATTTTAGGGGAAAAACAGGGATTTCTATGAAAATAAGCGATATTTTAGGTGAAAAACAGGGATTTCTATGAAAATAAGCGATATTTCAGGGGAAAAACAGGGATTTCTATGAAAATAAGCGATATTTCAGGGGAAAAACAGGGATTTCTATGAAAATAAGCGATATTTCAGGGGAAAAACAGGGATTTCTATGAAAATAAGCGATATTTCAGGGGAAAAGCAGGGATATCTATGAAAATCAGCGATATTTAAGGGGAAAATCAGGGATTTCTCAGAAAATAAGCGAGATTTAAGGGGAAAAACAGGGATTTCTATGAAAATAAGCGATATCTCAGGGGAAAAACAGGGATATCTATGAAAATCAGCGATATTTATGGGGAAAAACAGGGATTTCTCAGAAAATAAGGGATATTTCAGGGGAAAAACAGGGATTTCTATGAAAATAAGCGATATTTCAGGGGAAAAACAGGGATTTCTATGAAAATAAGCGATATTTCAGGGGAGAAACAGGGATTTCTATGAAAATAAGCGATATTTCAGGGGAAAAACAGGGATTTCTATGAAAATAAGCGATATTTAAGGGGAAAATCAGGGATTTCTCAGAAAATAAGCGATATTTAAGGGGAAAAACAGGGTTTTCTATGAAAATAAGCGATATTTAAGGGGAAAAACAGGGATTTCCATGAAAATAAGCGATATTTCAGGGGAGAAACAGGGATTTCTATGAAAATAAGCGATATTTAAGGGGAAAAACAGGGATTTCTATGAAAATCAGCGATATTTCAGGGGAAAAACAGGGATTTCTCAGAAAATAAGCGATATTTAAGGGGAAAAACAGGGTTTTCTATGAAAATAAGCGATATTTCAGGGGAAAAACAGGGATTTCTATGAAAATAAGCGATATTTCAGGGGAAAAACAGGGATTTCCATGAAAATAAGCGATATTTCAGGGGAAAAACAGGGATTTCTATGAAAATAAGCGATATTTCAGGGGAAAATCAGTGATTTCTCAGAAAATAATCGATA